>NW_020173723.1:68598-69977 GCF_003031525.2 Neophocaena asiaeorientalis asiaeorientalis | reverse complement strand
CCCTTTTTTTTTTTTTTTTTTTTTTTTTTTTTTTTTTTTTTTTTTGCGGTACACGGGCCTCTCACTGCTGTGGCCTCTCCCGTTGCGGAGCACAGGTTCCGGACGCGCAGGCTCAGCGGCCATGGCTCACAGGCCCAGCCACCCTGCGGCATGTGGGATCTTCCCGGACCGGGGCAAGAACCCGTGTGCCCTGCATTGGCAGGCGGACTCTCAACCACCGCGCCACCAGGGAAGCCCCTCATTGTTGATTTTAATGCTCCATTGGTCAAAGCACTTGTGAGGAACAACCCAGAAAAATAATCCAGGTGGTGGACTTGAAATGGCCAACTCTGGCTGGCAACATGTCAGAAGCTCCACTCATGTCCTCGACTATTGCATCTTGTGTGCAACCACTGGGCCCCCAGAACCTCCTCCTGTCTGGCCCCCCTCCTGCCCTCCATCCGCAGGCAGTGTTTCTCAGAGTTATTCTTTTAAAACAAAAGGCAGTCATCTCAAATAGAGCACCTTGCTGCTTAGACACGATTCCTGAGCATTCCGGGGCACCTGTGGGCCTGCCTTGTCTGTAGAGCTCTGTGTCTAACTAAAAATGCCCTTTAGAAGGGACGGTGCTTGGCTGGGATGCCAGGAAGTGTGTTTCCTTGTCCTCAGCTGGTAATGTGCTTTTTAGAAAACTGTTAAAAATACTAAATCCTACTCTCTCTTTTTTTTTCTTCTCTCTTTTAAAATTTCATTGTTCTCAGTGTATATTCTTCCAACTTCCACGCGGTGAAGAGGGAATCAGATGGGGCTCCCGGGGATCTTACCAGCTTGGAGAATGAGAGGCAGATTTATAAAAGCGTCTTGGAAGGAGGAGATATCCCTCTCCAGGGCCTGAGTGGGCTCAAGAGGCCATCCAGCTCGGCCTCAACTAAAGGTAACTGGGCGAAGCCTGCAGGCCTCTCGCCCATCCACACGGCTATCAGGATATCTCTCACCCGTCCACACCCATTCCTGGGGTGATGGCCGCGAGGGTGAACCTCCAGCGACTGGGATAAGTTTTGACTTGTTGAGATCCATTTCCAGGCCACGGAGCCCTTGTAGTCCCCTCCCCTAGTATCTCACCGGCCATTTTTCTTTCTGGTATGAATAGTTTCCCTTCCTTTGGACCCCAACCTTGCTCTCCCTGAAGCATCTCTCTCTTTTTTGTTCTGATTCCCTTTTCTTAGAAATTAGCTGAGCTTTTCCTAACTCTAGCAGGGTGGCCATTTTTCTTTGCATCTTTGCACCTGCTTTGCAGCACAGATTATTTTGCTTCCGGACATCGACTGGAAATTAAAACAAAAAACCCCTTATGACAAATGAGCATGTTACCTCTCCATGTTTTTTTTTTTTTTTTTCGA
>NW_020173723.1:1749-68559 GCF_003031525.2 Neophocaena asiaeorientalis asiaeorientalis | reverse complement strand
CTAATGGCAAATGATCATTTTTCCTCTCCTTTTTTTTTTTTTTTTTTGTAGCAGCTTTCAGCTTTAACCTAATGGGTCTGTTTATTTTATTCTGCATGCTTTCCAGTGGATCATAAAGGTGGGAATGCTCACATGATTTCTTCATCTTCAGTTCATAGCCGAGCGGTTCACACTAGCAGTGCGTTAGGCCCCGGGTGTAAGCACAAGAAACCCTTGTCCGCTGCGAAAGCCTGCATTTCGGAAATCCTCCCCTCCAAATTCAAACCCAGGCTCTCTGCTCCCAGCGCTCTTTTGCAGGATCAGAAGAGCGTCCTGTTGCCATCGGAAAAGGCTCAGAGCTGTGAGAACCTTTGTGTCTCGGTTCCTCTGAATGATTCCAAAAGAGGCCTCCCCCTGCAAGTGGGGGGCAGCGCGGAGAACCTGCTCGTGCGCTCCCGGCGGGACTACGACGGCAGGTCGAGCAGCACCATGAGCCTGCAGGAGTACAGCACCAGCACCAGGAGGCCCTGCCCCCTCTTGAGGAAGGCTGGCCCGCAGTTCACCATGCTCTACCGAGATATGCACCAGATCAACCGGGCCGGCCTCTTCCTGGGGTCTGTCTCCTCCTCCAGTGTGCGGGATCTTGCCTCCCACTTCGAGAGGAGCAGCCTGGCGTTGGCCAGGGGCGAGCTGGGCCCCAACCAGGAAGGCTCGGAGCACGTCCCCAAGCACACCGTCTCCTCCCGCATCACAGCTTTCGAGCAGCTGATTCAGCGGTCCCGGTCCATGCCGTCGCTGGACCTGTCCGGCCGGCTGAGCAAGTCCCCCACGCCCATGCTGGCCCGGAGCGGCCTAACCTCTGCCCGCTCGGCTGAGTCCCTCCTGGAGTCAACCAAGCTCCGGCCCAGGGAGGCGGGCGGGCTGAACCCTGGGGGCATCTACGCCTCCCCAGCGTGTAGCCGGATGGCGGACCCCACCTTGGGCTTCAGGGGCCTCATGCCTTCCGAGCCGCTCTCCGCCTGCTCGGACGAGCTGGACCGCTGCTCAAACATCTCCAGCGACAGCCGAGAGGGGAGCAGCGGCAGCGTTCACGGAGACTTCCCCAAACACCGCCTCAACAAGTGCAAGGGCACCTGCCCGGCCTCCTACACCCGCTTCACCACCATCCGTAGGCACGAGCAGCAGCAGACCTCCCGGCGGCCCGACTGGCGCCCGGATCCCAGGGGGGACAAGGGCACACTCCTCAGGAACATCTACCTAATGAGCCCCCTCCCTTTTCGGTTGAAAAAGCCCTTCCAGCATCCCTCCAGACAGCTTTGTCCCGGGGACTTCTCGGGCCAGAAGCCAGACCCCCCCAGGGGGTCTCAGCCCCATCAGGACGAGACCCCCTCCGGGGGGAGGCCCTTGGTTCCCAGACGGCTGTCCTCCCGGCACACCATGGCCAGGCTGAGCCGGATCTCAGAGCCCCCTCAGGAGAGACCCGCGGCCCCAGAGGTCTGCCTGCCGGCCTTTAGTAATGGGAACTCTCTGTCGTACTCAGACCACAGCCTGGACAGGAACAACAACCCCCAAAGTGAACTGGGAACGTCCCTCGGAGGTGGCCTTCTGTGTATTTGCCCAGTCTCACCTCACCCATCTCTCCACTCTGCTTGCTTTGTTCCCTCCTCCCGTGTGCCCTTGGTGCTCATTTTCTGGTCCGTCCTTTGTTTTCTGTTTGGTTTGCTTGGCAATTAATCATGGCTCATAGTGGCTGCACTTCTTTAAAAACAGATTCCCCCATGTCATTTAGACTAACCACCAAACTCTGTTTCGAAAGAAAAATTGGCCGTTTAGCTCATCTGAGAAATGTGTTCATTTGAACTCCTGAACCCCTTGCAGTTCACACCAATCCCAATTCACCCTGAGGTTTTTTGAGAGGCAGCCTCTCTCGGTGGCCCTGTGTATGTGTGTGTGAGTGTACAGTGTGTGTCCCTGTAAGATCCTGCACGCCTCTTAATAGGGACAGTTTTCAAAGACGGTCCTCTCTTTGCTCACCTTTTGCCTCTGATTAGTTTTCTTTGTATGAAACTAGTTCACAGGTAAATCCAAAAATCGGGAGGGGGAGGGCATTTGGGGCATTTGGTTTTTTTTCCTTCAGAATTTGAATACTGACCACCAAACAACGACGGTACAAACTTGATATTTGTCATGGATGAAAGGTGAAATCTTTTCCCAATCTGGTTTCCCACTAAATCTTTGCCTGTTTTAACTTTACTTTATTGTTTTGAAGATTCAGAATCACCAAGGCATTTTATACCAGCTGATTACTTGGAATCCACAGAAGAATTTATTCGAAGACGTCATGATGATAAAGAGGTAATCGCCCCCTTTGAAATCTCTTAGCTCTTGTGCAGATAAAAATATGAAGGAAGTAGACATTCAGGGAGGTGGCATGGCCTAGCAGTTAGAGGCAAACATTGGGATTTTCACAGGTGACTTTTTATATGACATGAGCTCAGTCACTCCTCTTTTAGTCCACTTTTCCAAAGAGTAGGACTGATTTTCCCCAAGGTGCTAAGTTCCAAATGCCAAATCTGCCCGGGAGGTTCAGAAAGAGGTTGCCCACCACTGCGTTCAGTGCTTTTTAAGGGGAACCTGCGTTCAGTGCCTTTTAAGGGGAACCTTCCCCCAACCCCCCGCCTTATTACTCTCCAGGGAAATCTATCCTCTATTGGCACAAAGCACAGTTCATATTGAGAAATATGCAGTAGGAGAAAGAGGAAACTGAAAAAGAATAATGCCCATGATACATTTTATAAAAACAGTTTGAAGAAGTTGCCTTTAACTCAGAAGAAGAGAGATACCCCAATAAACGTTGATAACCCCTCTCCCCCAGAACTTCAGGATATAGACCTTGTCCTGCAGCTACGGAAATGCGTGTACTGCAGTGATCTGACTGACGGGGCCGGGAAAGGAACGCGTTCTCTTGGGATTTAGGAAGAGGTAGTTCGGCACATCAGCTAAATGGGCAAAATCACAAGCTGCTGTTGTGATGAAGTGTTATGACGAGGCGTGTTTTCTAGACTTTGCATTCTCGGAAGAAAGGGTCCTATAGCTTAAACAAGCTCTGATGAGTGTTTTCTTGCAATGAAGAGATGGAAGAATTGCTTTGAACCTGGTGGCAGCAAGGGAAGGTGTTCGTGTGTATGCAACTCTGTCCCTTTCCCCGTAAAGTCTGAAGCCCTTTTTCTGTGTTGCGCTGTTTTGTTGAGTTGGTTTCAGAGCTTACGGGGATTTTCCTTAAGGATTTAGGGTAAGGCTGACATTGAAGAGAGCTGGAGGGTAACAATCATTGCTGCCAGCTAGAGAGACAAAGGACAAATAAAACCACAGCTCTGCCCTTCTCCGGGCACAATACAGACAGTGCTCAGTAAGACATTTGCGCCTGTCTGTGAAAAGAAACAGGAGGAAGCATTTGATGGACAGAATTATTTGTGATAGCATGGCGAAAAACTCACAATGGACGTCCATCTGGCCACAGAACAGACTCCTTTTTGTCACTGTCACTGAGATACAAGATTCTACCTATCGAAGCCTGGCCTGCTATGATGAGGGAAGGTGACATTCCATTTCAGGATGGTAAACCCTAGCATCCAACATGGCAGGTTTTGTGGTAGAATTCTTGCCTACCACATGGGAAGCAGATTTTACTTTGCTGGTTTAGCAGTTCAGAGGGTGAGCAGCCTGTTTCCTGAATAACGCTGGCTCACAGATCCTTGGGTCTTTATCCCTGTTTTTTGGCTTATGTGTTTAAACTATGGGAATGATGGATTTGCTGAGGTCAGATTCACACACTGGGTAGGGAGCTCTGCTCCATTTGCATCTGTCCATTCCCATTGCTACAGAAACAACTCACATGTCCCAGCTCAGGGAATGCCAGTCCTGGCGTTTTTCCATGCAAGTGGCTTATTATTAACATTGATGATAATGGCATTTCAGAAAACAAGAGCCTGTCAGTCCTGGAAGGGACATTAGTGGTCATCTGGGCAATTTCCTTGTTTTATCCAGGAAGGGACTGCCACAGGACAGTGGCTTGCCTCGGGCCACGTAGCCAGTTACCTTGTACCAGAGGCAGAGCTGGAAAGCAGGGCTCTACCGTGCTTCACAAAGCACTTTCTCACGTCTTTTCTCGTTTAATCTTTACCACAACTTACCTGAGCACTGGAAATCCCACAGCCATTTGACGAGTTATTGCTTTATTACTGGTAGACCCTGGAGAAGAATAGAAAAGTGGGCCCACCATCCTTTGGGGCTAGGTGTCACTTAAGGCATTTAATTACCTGCTGGGAGAAGACTAATGCTTTATTGAGAATGCTTAGAATGATCAGTTCTAATCAATGCTTTCCTGCAAAGAATATTAATCCCAGGAAGGTATGATTGGTATGGAGTAAGAAAACACATTAAAATTCTCTTCCATAGGGTCCTTTCGGTAGGCAATGAGGACATTTAGTTAAATGGAATGTTGTTTAATTATTTTAAAAGTAGAAATAGATGACTATTTCCATAATTTAGGAGAGAATATTTCTTCTAAACCCAGGTACCATTATTCTTAGTTTATCTCCTTCATTTATAGTCTACCTCATTCCCTTAAACTCAGTTTCATTTCACCTAAGGAAGAAATAGTTAAGTAGGAAGTACAAGGTAAGTGATGCTTTCTGTCAGTCACATAAATAGCCTTTGGTGCACGTGCTGAGGCCTCCTAACAGTTGTCCTCGGGGGAAGGGTTGGCTGGCCTAGGAGAAGGGGTGCCACGTTTTCTGAAATGGGTATCTCTACTTTCTTGAGCATAAAGTAGCAGGAATAGGAAGCACAAAGATGACCTGCTTGCCACAGAACCACACAATAAAAGCCCACAGCAGTTTTAATAGCCTGATTTGAGGACGAGGAATCAGCCAGCCCTGGTCCCACTATGGGAACTCGTCACTGTCTGAGTGAGGGAAGGATAGCACTTCCAGCCTCCCACCATGCTCCATGTTCGTGAATGCTCCGGACGGACCCCCTGGATGCCCTGGCCCTGGCTGCCTTGTGCCAGGAGGCAGGAGGCTTTTGGCTGAGCTGGGAGATAGTCTGCAGACAGCGTAACCATATGGGACCCAGCGTTCCCCGCATCCCAGTGCTCCCCCGGTTTCTCCCCGCAGTGCTGTCTCCTCCCTACACAGAGCGCACGTGGGTGGGTACAGTGGGAACCTTGCAGTTGCGGCCATAAAGCCCCCCCAACATGTTTCCTCCCTACTGACCCAGCACCTTTTTCCTTAGTTGTTTTTGTTGGCAGTTTTCCAATACCCTGGACCAGACGATTCACAGCCCATTTTATGCAATTTCATGGCAGAAACTTTTAGCGGACCAGAGACGACTTAAGCGTGAGCAAGAAGAAGCCGATATTGCAGCTCGACGCCACACGGGCGTCATTCCGACGCGCCATCAATTTATCACTAATGAGCGCTTTGGGGACCTCCTCAATATAGACGATACAGCAAAAAGGAAATCTGGGTCAGAGGTCTGTTTCGGTCACCTCGATCTGCTGCTTGACCCAAAGCAATACTTGCCTTCCCTCGGCATTGCCCTCTGTAGGCCACATTACCTCTCCAGACAGCATCTGTCATCCTGGCTTCCCTTAGGCTTGCTTTGGCTCTTCTCTGGCTGGTCGGTGGACATGATTCCCATTATGTCCTGTGCTCTGTATGTCCAAGCATGCCTGGCTGCGGGACCGGGATCTGCTGGCGCGCAACCCGAATGCATGCCTTAGAGCATCGGCTGCCTTCATGAGTCTGGTCTTCCCCATCTGCATTTTATCATGAGACTGTGTTGCCTGTGCACTTTGCTTAGAAACCTATACCTTAGTTCATATGCATTAGTAGCTATGGTGTGGACAATTACGAGGTTCTTCTTTGAAAAGATGGTTCAGGGAAACTTGTATTACATGCAGTACAGCCACTTGGTATCCTACGACGATTTAATTGACTGAAGTGTTCAGTAGAGCTGAAGTCTCACTGAGGAATTTTGAAAGCCAAACCGTTTTTGCAGTTAGGGGTAAGCCATGGAGGGTAAGAGCTCTCTGAGAGAGATTTCCTTTGTTGCCTTAATTTTGACATTTCTCAGCTGAAATTATGAAACTTAATATTATACAAGGAACAAAGAAGTACAAGCCTTTGAAGTGATTTTATACAGGCCTTGGCCTCCTGCATGAAGGTCAACATATTGAAATTCTTGTGCTGGCCAAATGCAGCAGCTTGCATCAGCGTTTGTTTTGCCACGTGATCCTTAAGTAGCCCTGCTGAAGATTAGCTCCTTTCGGGGAAGCCTGTGTGCCTGGGGCTTGGGGAGGATTGGGGAAATGGTGCAGTGACACCAAAGTATATACAGCTGTATAATCGTTCAGTGTAATAGCCAATTAAATACTCATGTCTCTATCTTTTGAGTGACAGAGGCACCACTGGCTGTTCCTCAAATGGTTTGGGTTTTGTTTTTTGTTTTTTTAAAGAAATAGAAGGTGACTGTAACAAAGAGAGAAAAGGGGGAACCAGACTAGAAGAAGGAAAGCTGGGGAGGGGAAAGAGACTCTAAGGTGATAGAGAAAAATAAAATGTAATAAGGGGGAGGCAGAAATTAGCAGGAGTTACTCAGATGCAAGTGAAGGACAACCGCCAGCCCTCAGCATTCCAGCTCCTGAATACCACCCTGTTCTGAAGGCTCTAGTGATGGGTTTTCCTCATTCCCAGGCCTACCTGGTTGTGAGTGATGGAGAAGATGGGAACATGCAAAGGCACCCCAGGGCTGCCTACCCAACGTGTAGATAATACATGCAAATGAAATGCAACCAGGTCACAATAACCATGGACAGAGGCAGGCAAACTCTGCCTAACCTGCCTTGCCTCCCTTCTAGAGCAGAGGTTCTCAAACTTAAGTGTGTCACAATCCCCTAGATGCTTGTTAAAATACAGGTTGCTGGGCCCCATCCACTAAGTTTCTGATGCTGGGGTGGAGCCTGAGAATCTGCATTTCTGAGCAGTTCAGGGACCACATTTTGAGAATCACTGCCCTAGATGTCGACTGACAGACATGGGACAATAAAGACCAATGAGTCCCAGGTACACCAGGCTATGTAGATGTACTTCTGTACCATTCAGTAGAATTTGGATGACCACTAATTTGCCCAGGACCCTGCGAGGGGATAGAAACAAGACTCAGACTGTGCCCTTGGGAAGCTGGCACTCTAGTGGAAGAGGCACCCTCGGAACAGTTACCTCTGTTGTAATAAGTAACACAATGCCTTGGGAACCAGAGGAGAAAAAGATCGATTCAGCCTCAGGAGGATGGAGGAAGATAAAGAAGGAGGTGATACTTTGTATAGGCAATATGACTCATATAATATGTCTTAGAGTTCAGTGGAATCAGTGTTTCTCAATCTTGAATAATGTATGGATTCCCTTTGATGAAAAAAAATTTTCACCAACCCGATTGGGTTGACCTAAGCCAATTTACAAATTAAATAGTAAACTGTACACGTATACAATTTTTATTTAATAATTATAAATTTAATTGAGAACTGATTAATATTCACGTCTCTACCTTTTGAGTGACAGAGGCACCACTGGCTATTCATCAAATGGTTGGGTTTTATTAATTTAATTGATGGTTGATATAATTTTGCCTGAACTCAGTTGCCACTCAGAGTGTGAATATTGTGCTGTTTTGGTATAAATTTTTTTAAAGTTCATACATTTTTACAGCTGGCTGTCAACCAGCCCCCCCCCCCGCCCCCCACTTTTTTAAATTGGAATCACTGAAATTTTTGTGCTTAAAACGTTGGTCATTTGGCCTTCTCTTGTGAACTTGTCGTTTATCGTTAACTCCACATTTGTTCTTATTTGCTTACAACTGTTGAATTATGCTCTCTGGTCACAGGCAGGCATTGAAATCTGTGACATTGATTATAAGGTCGTCATTCAGTTGACTTCTAATATGTATGGTAGATAGATGGAAACATCACATGAAAATGCAAAAGTAAAAAAAATTCCTGTGGAGAATCCATGGCCTTAAAGAAGATCCCTGTAAGACCCCAGCTTGAGGAACCTGGAAATATGGGACATTTCACTAAGGGATCAGAATCTAAAACTAAGCTTCATGAAGCTTCTAAAAACCATTTTTTTCCTCACATAGTCTCCCATTTTTCCCCTCTGCTTTGTCCACGCCTTCTAATATTGAAGAGGAAGTATGTAATTTAATTTTCATCACATTGTTTCCCTATACCAGAAAGTTACAGCAGTTGAAAAGGCTGGAGCTGCTCATGGCTGGGGCAGCATTATACTGGCAGCTGTAAACTGCTTGCTCTCATGATTTCTCCCCTCTATCTTTCTTTTTTGAAAAAAAATTCCCCACTTTTAATGGTGGGGAAGAAAGATGTACAAATAAACATGGTAAGTAAAAGGGAACCTTTTGCTCTCTTTGTTAGAATTGGAGATGAGGAAATTCCAGACAGAGAAGGGGTGTCTAGACAAGGTGCAGCAAGTAGATTTGCCTGACTGGGACAGGAAAAGTGTCATAGGAGATAAAGGCAGTTAGGTATGAGTGGGGAGAAATGACCCAAAGGCCTTAACCCACCTCAGGAATTGAGAGTTGATCTGAGGCACAGTTGAGAGACTGGGCCAACTTCAAAGCAAGGAAGAGATGTGATGGAGGTATTTGAGGAATGTTATTTGTGCTCCTGAGTGACAGTAGATTAGAGTGAAGAGAACTGAAGTCAAAGGAAGCTCTGTGCCTGTGGGAAATAGAGGTCAGACCTGAGTGGGGTTGTGGAAGGGACGGAGGGAGGGTTGGCGTGACTTAATGACAGGCTCGATGAGAAAGTAGAGATGGGGGCTGTGGATGACTTCCAGGCTTGGGGGGTCTAGGAGGAGAGGGCTACCTAACAAGAATGGAAGCCTTGAAGGAAGAGCATGAGCTCAGGGCTCGCTTTATCTGGCTTTTTTGAATGATTTCACAGACCTGGAGAAATATGTGGAGTTGGAGGTGATGTGAGAAGTCACTCAGGGTTCATTTACTTGCAGGTCATAATTTAAGTCAGGTAAAGAGAACATGTTCCCCAAAGACTAAGACAGTAGATAAGGAATGTCTCAGGACTTCTGGCTGGGTTTTGTTTGTTTGTTTGTTTGTTTTTCAAATAGTGGTGTCAGCCTTGGGGACCAGCATTTCAACTTTAGGACTTTTCTAACCATCTCTTCCCCACATCTCCCCCTCCGTAGGGAGATCCTCACGCGAGGCATAGCTGATTGAACGTCCATGTAGTGCTCTGCTAAGGTCAGACGAGTAGATTTCTGCCCAGATTTCGACACCAGAGTAAACTGGTTAGGGTGGATTTTTCTGCTTTGCTTTCCGGAAACTTGTAAACGTGTGTCCTTTTCATTATACATAAATTGTGATTTTAACTTGTCATTGTTTCCTGTGTTTAGATGAGACCTGCCAGAGCCAAGTTTGACTTTAAAGCTCAGACGCTAAAGTAAGTGCCACCAGTCATATTCATTTATTTTAACTGCCTCTTTGAAACACAGAAGTGCACTCATAGAGAAGAGTGGGAGAAAATAACAACAGTAAGAAACAGGAGTTTTTAGATTGTACTATGTGCAAGCACCATTCAAAGTACTTTACGTATGTTAACTCATTCATCCCTCATTGGAACCCTGTGGGGTTGGTGCTATTGTTATTTCCCTTGTAGTAATGGGGAAACCAAGGTTCTGCAAAGGTTAAGGAACTTGCCCAAGCTGGTCAGTGATGGAGTCGGGATTCAAATCCAGGTAGCCTGGTGCCAGAGCCTGGGCTCTCACCTCTGTGCTGTTCTGCTGCCTCCTATGTGGGGACTCAGTTTGCTTCATTAAGTGGTGGCTTGATCCGACTTTCTCTACGGAAGGAACCAGAACCAGTCTCTAGGAAGATAACTTTGCCAGTTTTGCTGCAACATCCCGAGAGATTAAAGGCTTATGTGAACCCACAGGAGACCAGCATTTTTCTAAGTATGTTCCTCAGAGTGCTGGCTCTGTAAATACTTCTCAGATAGTGTTCCATCATAGAAATGAGTCTGGGAACCACTGCATCCTATGTCTGTACCTCCTGCCCCTCCTTGAAGAGAGACTTTGCTATCGACGTATTAACGGCTCTCTAGAAGTTTTTCAATAAAGAAACCTAATTAGCTGATTTAGCCAATGTTACCTAAATTTAGATGACCAGAAAACCTTTCCATTTTCCGTAGAATGAAATTTGAGAAATGACTGGGTTCCTAGAGGAACTTGCTCACTTCATATCTAATTATGGATTAAAATGGGCTGTGAGTTTTCATTGGCAGCAGTGAACAGCAGCCATCCTGCTGTCCTGGTGATGAAAGGGGA
Source organism: Neophocaena asiaeorientalis asiaeorientalis (assembly GCF_003031525.2). Classification (NCBI taxonomy): domain Eukaryota; kingdom Metazoa; phylum Chordata; class Mammalia; order Artiodactyla; family Phocoenidae; genus Neophocaena; species Neophocaena asiaeorientalis. The sequence goes on along the minus strand of NW_020173723.1, from coordinate 58,162 downwards.
AGGAAAGCCCTCCATCCTTGCACGCTGGGAAATGCTGTGTGGAGGCTGCTCAGCTGTGGTTCCGATCTCCTCCAACACAAAATGAGTGACTAGCCTACTGTTTCCAGAACCTAGGCACAAATCTGGTGCATTTGGCTTTGCTTGTAATTACTCCAGTGCTTTAGCTTGTCACCTAATGAGAGGTGGTGGCATAATGTGCTGGGTTGATTATGGGCTCTAGAGTCAGCAAGTCCTGGGTTTGAATCCCGACTGTGCCACTTATTGCCTCTGATCGTGGGCAAATCACCAACCTCTCCACCTCAAATTTCCTTATCTGTAAAATGGGCATAAAAATGCCTCTCTTAAAAAAAAAAAAGCCTCTCTTGCAGGGCAGCCAAGGTAATGCTTGTAAGATATGTTGCATAGTGTAGCAAAAGTGTCCCCCTCCTTTTTTTAAACCAGAGACCTCTGGTTATAAAATATATATATATATATATAGTTATGTAAATTATTTTTTAGTTTAATCAAGAAGTACCTTTTCCTCTTTTTTTCTTTGAATTGAGAAAGCTCCATGTAATCATTGAACGGTATTGTGATATTACATTTAGCTAGATTTCATTTAAAAATCCTCACAAATAGAACAGGTGAGAAGGCTAAGATAGACAGAACTCATCACCATTTACCAACGTTGCTCATGCTGGGACAGGGCTGCTTCCTCCTGACCCAGTGCTTTCATTGTACCACGTTGCCTCCCAAGAAGAGTTAATAATACTTTTTAAAGAGAAAACGAAAGATCCATAGACTTGAATATTTTAAAACATCTCCAGTCACTGGGTTCTGTTTTCCTCCATAGTATGTTACTCAAAAAAGTGTTCTGTGGGAGCGCTCGTTTCAACCAAGTTAAACAGGTTTCTGTTCCACAGGACTTTCTCCAAGCTTCCACTGTGCTAATGTACCTGGAGACACTCCAGAAAGGATCTAAAGTACACCATATTATTGTTTCCCAAACCTTGTTTTTACCAGACCTTGCCATGTGCCTAAATGACCTGCGAGTCACTTAGGGTGGCAGAGTTTGGAGCCCGCAGATCTCCAGCAGGGGTGGATATTCTGAGGGTTCTGCTCATCTGTGTGCCCATAGTTGGGAGTAAATGGAGGGGAGGATTCAGAACTCCCCCAGGGAGGGCTATGGCAAGAATTTGGCCAAAGACCTTCTTTCTTCCAGAGACAAATGCCCCGGATCCCCTTCACAGGCCTCTTTAGGGTTAGAATCCTGCCTACCAGTGCAAGACCCACACAGGCTGCCTTGTTCTCTCATCCAGCACAGTGCTGACTTTGTGTGAGGTTTTCCAGATGTACCCCTTTGTTTAGCCAGCATCCCTCACGTACCGTGGGACTTCCTGGCACACTGCGAAGCAGGCACACCCCGTCCAAATTGCAGTCAGAGTCCTGTCTTTCCATGCTGTTGGTTTGAGGCAAATGGAAAAGATCTAGTCATTTTTTCTTTTTTTTTTTGGCTGCGTTGGGTCTTTGTTGCTGCGCACGGGCTTTCTCTAGTTGCGGCGAGTGGGGGCTACTCGTCGTTGCAGTGCGCAGGCTTCTCCTTGCGGTGGCTTCTCTTGTTGTGGAGCACGGGCTCTAGGCGTGCAGGCTTCAGTAGCTGTGGCACTCGGGCTCAATAGTTGTGGCTTGCGGGTTCTAGAGCGCAGGCTCAGTAGTTATGACGCACGGGCTTAGTTGCTCCATGGCATGTGGGATCTTCCTGGACCAGGGCTCGAACCTGTGTCCTCTGCATTGGCAGGCAGATTCTTAACCACTGTGCCACCAGGGAAGCCCCATTTTTTTTTTTTTAATGCAAGAAAATTTCAAGGTACAGTTTTTGTGTTGCTTAAAATTTATCTTTCTCTCTCAGTTTTTAAAATGGAGTCCTGGTTAGCGGTTAACGTATTATTGAGGCAAACAAAGGGATGTATATGGAAAAGTTGAAAAGGGGCAGGAAGAACATTTGAAGGAAAATCCACTTTTCTTTCCAAGATCCCTTTTCCATGTTGAAAAGAAAGTGAATTAACATTTACTGAGTGTTAACTATGTAACAGGCACCATGCTAGGTGTTTTATTTGTAGTTTGTTGCTGAATTTTCCTCCAACTCTGAGTTAGCTCCTGTTTTCAGATAAAGAAAGTATCTCAGAGAGATTAAATATCTTGCCCAAGGTACCAGAGCTGGTAAATGGTATAACTGGGTTTTGAACCCAGATCTGCCTAATATCAGAGCGTTTCTAATGCATGATGATGGATGGGTAATGAAATGAGTGGTGGATGGATGGCTAAACGGATAGAATGATAAAAGCATATCAGTATGTCACAAACAATTTGAGGGGAATTTAAATGTCATGGGTAATGAAGGCATGCATTTCTAGGACATAGAAGAGGGTAGTGAAAGTATCTAGAAGGAAGCATTTTTCATTAATGAACAGCAGCTGAGACTGCTGGGTGTATCACTGTGTGTTGCATAAATATTCTGAGCATAAGACAGCAGTGACAAAAAATACATCGGGGAAACCACAGCAAACTAATAAGGTGTCTGGGCACTTGTCAGTTTGAAAGTTAACCTTCATCCCACAAGACTGGAAACATGCCCAATGTGCTGCAGTTTCCTGAATAGTGGGGTTGTCGCACCCACATATGGAGCCGCCTCTTCTGTAACTTGGCCCCTTTGACCCCACTCGAAGTCTCCTTTTGCTAAAACAAGGAGCATCTTAATCTTACACACATTGGGACATCTGATAAGATGCTGTGACCCTCTGTCCACAGGGAGCTTCCTCTGCAGAAGGGAGACGTCGTGTACATTTATAAGCAGATCGATCAGAACTGGTATGAAGGAGAGCACCACGGCCGGGTGGGAATCTTCCCCCGCACCTACATTGAGGTACTCTGGCTCTTTCTCTTTCTAAGGAAAAGCCTGGTCGTGCCCAAAGCACAATTCATTTAACTTGTGTTTTGTTTCCTCCTTTCATTTCTCTGCTTTCTTCTCTTTTCCATTCTCCTTCGCCTCTTTTTTCCTTTCTCAGCTTCTTCCTCCTGCTGAGAAGGCTCAGCCCAAAAAGCTGGCACCAGTGCAGGTTCTGGAATATGGTGAAGCTATCGCCAAGTTTAACTTTAATGGTGATACACAAGTAGAGATGTCCTTCAGAAAGGTAAGCTGCCCTCTCATCCCACGCCAGGGGGCCCCGCTGGGTGGCGCTGTCATCGTGGGGATGGGGCACTGCAGCGGTGGCCAGTGTAGTGAGGCTGTCGTGGCCCCAAGCTCCGTGCTCCATCAAGGATTGCACAGAGGGCAGTTGGAGGATTTCTGCCATGAAGTATTAAAAAAAACAAACCCAAAAAAAAAAAAAAACAAACAAACCCTACATTGAGTTCACTAATGAACGGTCCATGAATTTTCACAGACCTACCTCTTTTGTAAACTGTATTCAGTGTTTATCGAGGACCTAGTAATGTGAGAAGTGCTGTGTTGGTAACTAGGTGGTACAACATTAATGTGGAGAAAAGGAAGTCCAGGAGAAGTTTGAGAAACTTTGAAGCCAAGGGTCATAGGTTATCAGCTGTGTGGCTTTGGGGGAGTTAAATAATTGTTCAGAGCTGCGATTTTTTCATATGTAAAATGAAGATAAATGGCCCTCTTCCAGAGCGGCTGTGAGAGGATTTAATGAAACAGCCTCAGTGAAGCCCCCAGTGTGACACGTGGCATCTAGTTGGGGCTCACTGAGCAGGAGATGACAGTGTTATCATTGCCTTCAAGGCGCTCATGCTTATTTTGAACACAGTTAAGCTGTGCAGAGACACTGTCCTTCCCACGAATTCAGACGCTGTCTTTACATGCCAAAATTCTCAACTGGCTGAAGGTATTAAAGTTACTAATTTTACTGAGGATTGAGGGAAGTGAGCTTATGCCTGGAAAAAAAATGAGCCAGCTTATAGAAAAAAGAAACACTGGAAGCAACCTAATTGCCCTACATCAGGAGACCAATAATTAAACCATTATATGTATGTACAATAGAACATCCTGCAGTGGGCCATTAAGCTGTGCACCGCCAGGAAAAATGTAGAATTCTGTTTCTTGATAAAGAAGGAGGTTCGCTGTATGTTATTGAGTATAAAAAAGCAAGTTGGAAAGGGGGATAGAGTGCGATTCAGTTTTCATAAGAAAAAAGTATGTGCAAGTCTAATTCCCATGGAATTATCTACACCAAAATATTAACAGTGGTTACCCCCGAGTGATAATATTATGGTAATGATTATTTTCTGCCTCAGGTTTATGTTTTAATTTTTCTGTAATAATACAGGGAAAAATAAAATTACATAAAAAAAGAAAAAGAACCCCAAAAACCTTTACCTTAGAGAAGAAGATTGGATATCTGTCTGTTTTGCATTAGATGAGTCAAAAATACTACGTTTGCCTGTTAGCTTGAGAGAATGAGTCTGACCTTCTCCTTTACCAAAATATGTAAAGACCAAGCTTAACAGCCTCCAGGTATCTCTACTGCTGTTAACATCTCCATCCCAGTGATAACTAATTCCATCCAGGTCTAGCAAAGAAGGTTTTTCTGAACAAAGAACGTACTAAATGATGCAGGAGAGCACAAGGTACAGGCAGGGGCCTCAGACGTGCCAAGGCCTGCTAGGACAAGGACCCTTGCCTTTCTGTGTCTTGCAGGGCGAGAGGATCACGCTGCTTCGACAGGTGGACGAGAACTGGTACGAAGGGAGGATCCCAGGGACGTCCCGGCAAGGCATCTTCCCCATCACCTATGTGGACGTGATCAAACGGCCGTTGGTGAAAAACCCCGTGGATTACATCGACCTGCCTTTCTCCTCCTCCCCAAGTCGTAGTGCCACTGCAAGCCCTCAGGTACCTAAGCTTCTCGCCACTGGTTTTCACACTCAGCACGACAAACCTCAGTGCTCATAGCACACAGCCCCTCTGGGGTGGTTCTGCAACACCGTGATTAAGAGCCATCTGCAGCAGTGCAGGGTTTGCTCTCATGCGTACAAATGGCATTTTTCAAGAACTTGGTGCGAGAAATATTATCTTGGGGAAAAGGAAGTGCTTAAGGTGATTGCTCTGGGGATAAGATGATTAGGGGGAGAGAAATAAGCGCCATTATCAGTTGGTCCAAAACCCTGTTCTGGGAGCATCCCTTCCTGGGTGAAGCTGGTTGTCTGGATACCACCACTGTCCCATACATACCATGGCCAGTATGGTTCTCTTAGTCATCTTACTGGTCAAGATTGGCCTGTAGAAGACAAAGATTGAAAGAGAGAATTTCATGTGCTCATCCTCAGACATATAGACTGGATTCAGAGTATTCTTTGCAATCAAGAACCGGGTTGGAAAAGGAACTTAACAGTGTCTCTGTCTATACTGGGCTGAAAAGAAGTAGATTTATAGGCATAATAAGATCTTTGCTTGCCTGAACATTAATTGTGAACAAACTTGTTTTAAAATATAAATTATTCCAAACCCATCCCCACTTTCCCAAAACCAAGAAAAAAAACCAGACCTTGGGTTCAGGAGAGGCACAGTGGGGTGACTGCTTGTGAAATAGACTGACCATAAGTGGTAAGTTACAGGGAGTGTGGCCAGAGAAATGAGAGCAGGACCCGGGGACACTTGGATGGTGCCTCTTTTCTCTCATCTTCTAATCATTTCTTCCTCTCCCACCTGCCACTGCTGACCCCAGGAGATGGTTCTTGGCAGGAAGCATGAGACGGGCTGACCCAGGGCTTCCTGCACAGCGAGATCCAGATCCTATGATCTCTCGAGGAGAGTGTGTGAGCCAGGCGCAGGGCATTCTGCTTCATCATAGCATGGGGAACTCAACTAGATTTTTCGCTTGACTGTAGCCAAGTACAACTATAAAACAAGATGACTACGATACTCATACTCCTCTCTGGAAGGCTCTCTGCTGAGCCCCCCTAGAGAGAATAAAAGCCCAAGAAGGGTCAGAGCAGTGGCATGCCTTGTTAAACTTTTTTTTTATTGAAGTCTAGTTGACATACAATGTTATGTTAGTGTCGGGTGTACAGCACAGTGGTTCAACCAGGCCACCTTTTTCTCCTCATGGCTCTGGGTCAAGGCTGCATTGGCAGAGGCAGTTGGGTGGGGTGAAGTGGGGAGCCTCCAGTGTGTCCCTTTACAAGTCTGATTCCGCAGACCAGCCGGCACCGTCTGCTCTTGCCCTGATGGGACACTTTCTCCCATCTCCATACCGCGTGCTTCTCCATCCTCCCCCCGCCTGCACACACCTGCGCATCCACACGCATGCACCCACATCCCAGTTTCTCTCCCAACCTAACCAGATGATTTCCTTTTTGGACACCAGAGTGTCCTGCTCTTCCTCTCCATTTCACTCCTCTCCATATAGCCCTTGTGATTATTTTCCCCTTTTCTTCTCTGTGCTGACACTTGTGCCTTTTGCTTCTTTTGTTTTCCTCTCTCTCCTTTTCTTTTGAAGTTTCCCGGTCACAGCAAGCTCATCACGCCAGCCCCCTCATCTCTGCCCCACGCCCACCCAGCCCTGTCCCCTGAGATGCACGCTGTCACCTCTGAGTGGATCTCGCTGACCGTAGGAGTCCCGAGCAGGCGGCCTCTGGCCCTGACCCCACCCTTGCCTCCTCTGCCAGAGGCTTCTGTCTATAGCCCTGAACCCCTGGCCTTGTGGGCGAGGCCCAGCTCCTCCCTTACCCTCAGCCTCCCCCGTTCGGGCTGGTCGGCCTGGGCCACCCCACGCTCAGCAGTCTCCCCGCTGGCCCTGCCTCCCCCGCACAAAGCCTGCTCCCTGGCGCCCGGTTCCCAGACCTCCCTCCACGCCAGCGGAGATGGTGGTACCCACGTGCCACCTCCAGGGGTCCTCAAGGATAGCTTCTCCCAGCTGAGGCTTGGGCGTTCGGACAGGGTCATCTCGGAGCTTAGCGACGCCTTTAGCAGCCAGGGTGAGCGGCAGCCGTGGCGAGAAGGAAGTGGAGCACGTGAGAGGAAAGCAGACAGGGAGGCAGGTGAGAGATGCCCGGGTGGACCCGCCATCTCTAAGAAGAGCTGCCTGAGACCGTCAGACGTGGTCAGGTGTCTGAGCACCGAACAGAGACCCACAGAGCTCCACACCCCAGAAGAGAGCCGGCCCCGCAAGCCCCGGGGTAGCCCTTTCCCGGGAAGGGAGGCTGAGCCCTCAGAGCTGCAGAGAGGTGGCGAGCCGGCCGAGAGGAAGGCCGCTCGGACTGCCGCAAGCGAGGTAGGCCTGCAGCATGCCCGTGTGTGCCCGGGTGTCTTGGCCAGCAGGGTGGGCTCACCCCTGGCCGCGTGGACGCCTGTGAGAGCTGTTTGCTTTCTTGGGAACAAAAATATGACCCAGGTGGGAACGGAGGGGTCGTCCATTAAGGTGTCAGGGCTGGGACAGTGGAGGCAAAGGACAGTCTGTATTCTGGCCTCTCAAGGTGATTCAGAAGCGACCCCCACGTTGGGTACCTCCTGGGCTGGTGCAAAAGCCCACGAGAAGGAAGGCCTTCCTCCCGGCCCCGTCGTGCTGGGGGATGATCCTCGGTCTGCCCCAACACGGCTGAGAACACCAGGCTTTGGTGTGGCTCCGTGTGATTTGGTTTTGTGTGCGACACGCTTCGTTTCCGTAACCCACGGTGCTCTGCCTGCCAGCGCTTAGCCGTGTCAGGTCTTCGTCCTGTCTCGTGTTTGTGTGGGAGCTGACTTGTTCACTGAAGAGCAAATGCGTTTTGGTTCTGGGGGGAGTGGCCCAGTGCTGGGCTCCTTGAATGGCAGGCCAGGTTTTTAGGTGACTGTCCCATTTTCTCTCCGGGTCAGCTATCAGGAATTGGGGGTTTAGACCAGGGTGGCCCTAGGATGTTTTGAGGGCTGAAAATTTGGGGGCAGGGGGAGATGAACTTAGCAGTTAGATCATGGTTCTAATTTTGGCTACGTTGTTTACTACCCCAGAAGTCAACGATTTTTCTGGTAGCTTCTCTAAAGCAGCCAGGTTTGAGTGCCTGCTCACCTCTACTGTCCAGTGACTTGGGAGTGAGTTACTTCCCCTCTCTGAGCTTCAGTTTCCTCATCCATAAAATGGAGATTGACACCTACCTCAGTCTGGTTGAGAGGATTCCACGAAGTGATGCATGTAAAGTGCTAAGCACAGGGGCTGGGAACGGAATATGTCAGCACTTTACAAATGGAAGCTATCCGCTTTGGGTGCTTCTGGAACTGAGAACATTCTAGAATGTTTTTCGAACCAGATAGAATTCTTGAAGACGTCTCCAAACCATTTATTATCTACTGTGCACAATGTCCACGATAGACGATGCTTGATCCTCAGACCTGCAATCCCAGTTTCGCTTTAAAGCGTCATTTACTCAACAAGTAATTGATTCAAGGCCTGTAGACACCAGCCTCTGGGCAGGATACAGGGGTTATCTCATCTCTGCCCTTGAGGAGCCTCATGTTTCAGTGAGTCTGACGGACACAGCGGTAGAGGTGTGCTTGGAGGCCGCAGGAGCCCAGCGGCCTAAAGCACAGGTGAGGCCAGACCTGTAGCCCCAGCCTGTGGCGGGGAGTGGGGCATCATTGCTGCAGGGAAGGACGGTGTGGGATAATGACAAATAATCAGGCTTAGCCTCCCCACTGGTTTTCTCCTATGCAAAGTAGGAGTGGAACTCTGTCCCTCCCTCGAAGGGCAGTGTAAGGATTAAATGAGGTGGGTGTGGTGCCTGGCATGTGGGAAGGCTCCCTAAAGTGGATTGTGTGGGCCTGAGGAAAGAGAATACCTGGGGAGGGTTTTACTTGGCCCGGGAGCAGGTGCTCCTGGAAGGGGTGTTCTTTGAGGAAAGAAGGATGTGTCTAGTCAAGGAATGAATAGTTCGCTGGGGGAGAGCGGGTGAAGTGGCTGGTTGAAAAGAAGTGAATGTCTCAACACAGGAACAATTCTGTAAATGTTCTAAGTCAGCGCCTGGGGCCTGGAGGCCTTGTTATGGTCAGCAGTGAGTCATTGCGGCCTGACGCCAGGACCCAGTGTGCACAGGAAGTGCGCATGGCGCTCGCTTGGGTGAGATTAGTGGTACGCGCTTCCCGCTTCCTAACGAGGAGAGGAGGGGGCTGGCAACACAGAGAGCCAGGCTTGTTGAAAACTGATTTGCCTTTCTTGGTGGGCTTCCAGACCCCAAGTGCACCGCTTCCTGTCCCCTCCCTTCCTCCTGCTTTCCCAGCACGAGCCCCTTCTCCACGGCACCCGTCTTGCTCCCTGTTGAGAGCTGGGGGTTGTGCGAAAAGGGCTCCTGCCCACACACTCCCTCCCAAGCCCCTTTGCCTTCCCCTCCTGGCACTGGGAGCAGGATGGCAACCCGGGAAATGAGGTCCTGCAAAAGAAGCTTTCTGCCTCTTGAGGGCCTCTTTGGATGACAGAGCTAAAGATGGGAAGGGCTTGAATGACAGGTATTCTCTGGTGATCCAGTCACAAGAAGTGATCTCAGGCTGTGTCACTTACTTGAATAAATGCATTCCAGACCAGTTTGCGTTATCAGGAGAACTGCCAGCCACTCTTGTCCTTGCTGTGCGGTGCTAAACCAGTAGTTCAATTTTGTTATCACTGTTGGGAAGCTAGGTTGAGTATCTGACCCATAAGTTGAGGGAATTTAACCTGAGAGCATGAAAAGACACTGGGAAATGTTATGACCATTGCCTCTTCCATTCAAGCATCTAGGATGTTCTAGGCACTGTGCTAAGTGCTGCAAGAGGCACAGAGGAGTGAACATCGTCAGGGGCTCCCCTTTGCTCTCAGGAAAGTCTCTCCTCCTTCATGGGCTTAGGAAGGCCCCATGTGATCTGGCCCCTTAGACAGCAAGCCAGCCTCACCTTCCAAAGCCTCCCTTGCTTTGTATGTCTGGGAAATTCCCACCTGTCCTTCACTTTTCCACTTAGATGTTGCTCCTTCCAGGAAGCCTTTCCTGACAACTTTTCCCTCCCCCTGTAAGACTAGATTAAATGCTGGACTTTGTGCTTTCACAGCTCCCTGCACCTGACCTAAGGGGCACTTATCAGCTCTATTGTATTCGTCCCTTTGTTTGTCACCATTAGAACATAAGGGACCAGAACCCCTGAGATACGGAAGGCACTCAATGAATATTTTTTGAGTGAAAGAAAGAATACAGTATGACTGACCCCAACTAAAGGAGTGTATGAGCTCCACTGGGGGAATAAGACATGTTCACAATTGTAACGCAGACAGGGAAGTAGGGTCACAAACAGTTTGGTCTGAGAGTTCAAGATGGGAAGAAATAATAAGCGGCAGGAAGAGGAAGATGGAAAGACTTTAAGGGAGAAGCAGCTTTTGATCTGGGGCTTAAAGAACTGGGAGTTTTATGATAGGTGAACAGCAGGAGGGCGGCTTTCAAGGCAAGCAAATAGCCCGGCCAAGCCCCAGGAGTAGGAACGTGAAAGGAGGGAGGGGAGTCGTGAGTTCCTGGTTTCACTGACGCTTCCGCAGGTGGATAGAAGGGGCTGGGAGCCGAGCTTGGAGGGCTGATTGGTGCCTCATGTGGATACTGGTCAGCACCTTCTCCCAATGTGTCTGGTCATCTTCCTCAAGTTCTGTGACCCTTGCTAATTGCTCATCAGCATTCCCTAATTGTGTTAGTCCCTGCTTTGCTGCTTTCCTTCTCCTGAGTCGCCTGTCCAGCCCAGCCCACTGCCCCCATCTCTGCAGCTGTGAAAGGGTTTGACTTTTCACTCCTTTGTAGACTCCCAAGCTGATGAGACATTGGGTTGGTTGCTCGTGGGTGTTCTCTGAACAGCAGAAAGGGGTGAATGAGAGGTACGGAGTGTTTAGGGGAAGCCGGGATCGTTGGGAAGGGTGCTGCACTGCAGGTCAGGATTCCTGGGCTCTAGCTCCCGCTTTGCCGTGAGCCTGCTGTGTGTCTTTGGGTGAATCACTTCCTTTCTCTGGCAGCTTCCTAATCCATAAACAAAAGATTCAGACAAAGATAACTTCCTGTTAGCTTTGATATTCTATGATCAGCTAAAAATCCTGTGAATTTCAGTTACAAGGAGAGAGAAGAACAAATACAAAATGTTAAGGAGGGGGTTTATGATAGACCTGTGGGCTTGCACAATAGAAAAACAAAAGCTTTCCCTTTTGTTTTTCGAGGGACAACTTAACCAATTGGACAAAGACATACACACAAACACATCCAAAATGCCCAAGAGTTCAGAATTATCAACCAAGTTCTTGGATCTTGTTGCATGTAAATTTTGGCCAAGAAGGTTTAGGACAATTGGTCAAGAAAGTGAAGGGGAATATCATCTGGGAGATCTCCACCATTAGCATCATCAAATATTTTCTGAGCTTTCGTTTGCAGACTGGCATCCAGACTTTGTTGTTAAGAGCTCCCACAACTGAGTGAGAGATCCTCACAGAATTTCTGAATTTAAAAGAATATTTAAATATCATCTACTCCAGTGACTCATAACTTCTTCTGGATCACAGAACCTTTGAGAATATGAGGTTAGCTGAGGACTCTAGGCCAGTTGTTTGGGAAAGAGGGTGGCACACATACAATTTTGCATAAAGTTTTAGGAGATTCACACCTGAATCATTCTGAGAGCTCCCTAGGAGTCCACAGACCCCCCCACCCAGGTTACGAACCCCCAGTCTATTCTACTTTTACAATGACAGCACTGAGGCCTGAGAAAAGTGACAAAACCTATGTGATGTCAGTTTGGGACCTAAAGAGGAGAAAGCCAATCAAACGGTAAAATCTGAGGGCATCACGTTTAAATAAAAGTATTCAGGAAAGCTCTGTGTCTTCAAAGCATCTGAGAAGCATAAGAACAAACTACAGAAAGGAGAGAAAGGAGAGGGGAGAGGGAAAGACGACAGGAAGGTGTGCTTCAGTGAACTCAGAGGGAACATCCCTTACCGCATGGAAACTAGGTTAGTTCCCAGAAAGGTAAGAACAAAGGCATAGGCCCTCTTTGAGCATGGAAATCAGAAGTAGAAGGGAAAGCATGTGATGCAACTTACAAGAACAAAAAGAAAATTTAAAATGTTAAAATACCCACCTAATAAGGGGAAACATTTTCCTTTGACTCACTCAGAAGGGAAACCTCTAAATATATACAGAGGGTGTTCAACCGTGTACAGGATGGAGAGACATTGGCTGCAGTTCTTAGAAAAATGATCTGCAGGTATGCGCTCAACACCTAAGGTGCAGGGAACTAAGACCTGCAGTTGCAGTGTCCACCCCTACAAAGGTGTTAGGAGAAATGGAGGATTGCAGTAGAAACGCTCATGCCAGCTGCAGAGTACGGGGCGACTTAAGGTGGTCTCTTGATGGGCACCTCCCTCAGCTATTCTGATGTCTTCCCCTCTGGCAGAGCACAGCCCGGCAGATCAGGGTGTGTTGGGAGGGCAGGGAACTTGGAGTCAGAGAGAATGGGGTTCAAATCCTGGTGCTTCAATTCCCAACTCTGACATGTTGGGTCTTAGTTTTGTAAGATGAGGTAAATATTGATTGCCTTATTGAGTTATTATGAGGATTAAATGAGGTTTCCTGGAGATGAATGAACCTAGCACAGAGCAAGTAGCTGGGACTCGGTAAATACTTGCTGACAGGGAAAAGAAACAAAAGTAGTTTATTTTATCCTCCTTACTCCATTCCACCTAGGAGAGGAAGATGGGGTTGGGGGACAGAAGAAAGTAGAAGGTGGAAGAATTCTTTTACTTCGGTTATACAAATCCAGAATTTAGAACATTTAGAATTTGCACTCTGTAAATCAGTGCTTCTCGTTATTCTCTCTCACCTCGAGTACAAAGGCATCCTCTTGGAAAGCTTTTGGTTCCTTCATACTTGGATACATATTTGCCATCACTCGTCTGATTGTCTTGGGAAAGAAACATACCCCGCCACAGACTATGAGAAGGCTGAGCGTGTTAAGTTTAGTGCTGTCATCAGATTCACGTTACAACAACGCCGATGTGTTGTCTGTGGACTCATCTGCAAGGAGCTTCAGTCTAGGTGGTAAGCAGTTGAACTAACTGGCGGTAATTAGTTTTATACGTAAGCTGGGATCTTTTTCTTAATAAATGCAAGAGGAAAACTCAGTGGAGTCAGATTGTTCTGCAGGACCTGCGGAGGTTTCCTAGAGCTGAAAGCCAGGAGCCTAAGTCTTTCAGGTCTTCTAACTCCTCTGGCAGAGTTTGCCTGCGGTCTTCCAGGAGCTGCACCTCTCCCTCTACCATCCGGGCAGCTCCTCGCCTCCCACGCTGCCAGAGGTGAGCTCTCCAGCCACCCGGAGGTGACAGTCAAATCTGTCCTCCACCCCATCTCCAGTGGGCAGTGAGTGGTGTGCTGGCCCCCTTAAGCCAGGTCAGCCTTGCCCAGCCCTGGTTCTCAATTCATAGGATGAGCACAGTCTAATTACTACATTAGAACTTTAGAGCCAAAAAAGATGTTTATGTAAATCATTCCAAAGCCTCTTGTTTTCCAAAGAACTTGAAATCCAAAGAGGTTAAGCATTTTGCTCAAAAATCAATAAATTACTGGGAGACCCTGTCCTGGAACCCAGTTTCCTCCCTCCCAGTCCAGTGTCCCCTGGGAGGCCAGTGTGGGTCTCCAGAGAGGTGAGGTCTGAGGAGAAGAGATTTGGGGTATGTGATGAGCAGAGGCACGCCATCTCTGAGAGGTGCACGCAGGTTGGGAGAGCAGAGACTCGTGCCGCTTCTAGAGGGGCTCGGGGCCACGTGGAGGTGGAGTCCTCTGCCCTGTCCACGTCGCCAGGACTTCCCGATGGCCTCTAGCCTGGGGACATTTTATTTTGGGCTTCAAGGCTTTGGCACATGCCTAGAGCTGGAAGAGAATGCTTAGTAACTCATAGGAGCACCAGGTGTTTTTTGTGGACCCAGAGGGATTAACAGCCCCAGGGATGCAGGGTCAGATTTCTGAGGGACCGCTGTGAACTGAAGGTAGAAAGGCAGCAGGGCCACAGAGCAAGGACACATGAAGGGCTGCTCACTCGGAAGAATGAAACAAAAGCTCCAGGCCAAGAGGGTCGACTTGTGTTTCTGTGTGCAAATATGGAAGAAAAGCTGTTTCTGGATCAGCAACTATCACCTGCTTACTGTTGATCCGGGAGGGCAGTGCAGTGGGGCGGGGCGGGGGGTGCTGGTGGCTGTTTTTCTAAACATGTGAAAAACTGGAATGTATTTCCAAGAGTCTGAAATGTACTTAGCATGAGATAATAGTCCCTTTATCCCCAGCCCTGGCTGAGGTCCTGGTTAGAACTTCGTCTACTTTTAGGCTTACAGAAGGGTGTACACTAAGACCCGGGAGGGTTTGGCAGCATCACTGGCCAGCAGAAATATAACGTGAGTCACGTATGTAATTTAAATTTTTCTGGTAGTAAAATGGAGTAAGTGAAATTAATTTTAGTTATATTTGATTTAACCAAACATATCTAAAATAGTATCATTTTAATATATAATCAGGATAATTGTTGAGCTATTTTATACTAAGTTTGGGAAATAATTTTGTAAAAAATAATTTCGTAAAAAGTGTAAATAATTTTACACTTATGGCACAGTTCATACTGGCCCCATCTCAAGTGTTGAGTAGATACATGTGGCTACTGGCTACCATATTGGGATAGCATAAGTTCAGAGGAAGAGATACATAAAGCTGTATATGGTTAGAAAGTGGGACCAGGGAAAGACAAAACATACGCCCAAAGGGAAAAAATGTCTGAAAGTAAACAGCCTTCAAAGTGAAGGGCGAGTCCCTGTAATGGATATCAATGGTTTCCATCTCCACCAAAGGTCCACATGCTGTACCCACCTCTACTCCACCCACCCCACTCCCCCCCCAGAAAAACTGGTTTACATTTCCGCTGTATGAGATGTTTGGCTTACATCTAAGGAATGCATTTCAAATAGGGAGAAACTGAATCTTACCTAACAGGATAAATATTTTTCTTGCTGTCTTCATTTATTCCACAGACGTTAAGTAAGCAACCAGGTGACTCTCAGGGATGAGTTGAGTTTGTACTAGATGTTAAGTTTGTCTAGATGTGAAGGTTGCGGTGACGATCATCCTCGGGTTTGCATATGACCTGAGTCCAAGGAGGGTATTAGCTGGGTCAGGATCCCTTTTCAGAACTGCGGATCCTTGAGTTAATGATTGGATGATATCCATTACTGCACACTGGACCTTTTACACAAAGAAAAAGTATTCAAGGAAAGTTACAGTGCCTGTTTTCAGGAGAGGCAGAAGCTGGGTGTTGCTATCATCCTTACCCCAGCTATCCCGTCATGAGCCAGGAGGGAGGTGGTGTATGGCGACTAGAACCTGAGAGGGTCAGTACTCAGTGGCTTTGCCACCTTGTGAAAATCTTCAGAATTCCACGAGCCTTAAAATTTCCTTTTCTGCCCTCCCCAAGTCAAAGGGTGAGTATAAAAGTCATGTGAGGTAATGGACCTGTATGTGCTTTTTTTTTTAAGATGTTGGAGGTAGGAGTTTATTAATTAATTAATTTATTTTTGCTGTGTTGGATCTTCGTTTCTGTGCGAGGGCTTTCTCTAGTTGTGGCAAGCGGGGGCCACTCTTCATCGCGGTGCGCGGGCCTCTCACTATCGTGGCCTCTCTTGTTGCGGAGCACAGGCTCCAGACGCGCAGGCTCACTAGTTGTGGCTCACGGGCCTAGTTGCTCCGCGGCCTGTGGGATCCTTCCGGACCAGGGCTCGAACCCGTGTCCCCTGCATTAGCAGGCAGATTCTCAACCCCTGTGCCACCAGGGAAGCCCCCCTATATGTGCTTTGAAAGCGACTTTAAAAAAAAAAAAGATGCTTTACAAAAGAAAGGGACAGTGGGACCTCCCTGGTAGTCCAGTGGTTAAGACGCGGAGCTCCCAATGCAGGGGGCATGGGTTTGATCCCTGGTCGGGGAACTAGGATCCTGCATGCCACACGGCTCAGCCAAAAAAAAAGGGATAGTAAAATATCGTGGTTCTTAATGTAGCTGATTCACCAAACCTCTTTTAAATTTAAGTGTGAAATATTTGCTAGATGATTGATTCCAGTCACTCCTTTAGGATTAAAGTTGATTCGAAAGATGCTATGGGGCTTTGGTAAACTGGAGGTCATGTCAATAAATTGTCTGCATCCTCTCCTTGTACTGCACTTGACCTGAGGTTGTTAGGCCACCAGCTGGAGTTTGGAAATATTTTCTCTCTTTATAAGAACTTTTATTTTCACGAGGTGAGCCAGACCCACCAGTCTTGGCACACTGTAGCTAAAGAATCTCAGTGTTGGGTAACTGAGGTGCTCTTCAGCCTTGCTCCCCAGAGTTGGTCTGTGGACCAGCAGCATGGGCACCAGCAAATAGAAATGAACAGGCTTAGGATGCATCCCAGATGTGTCAGATGAGAATCTGCATTTTTAACAGGATCCCAGGTGACTCTGACATACATTAGAGTTTGAGCAGCAGTGTTCTACAATATCCCATCTAGCAAAAGTCAACACAGCCTCAGCTTGAACAGCTGCTGGGACTGACCACTCACTTCCTCTCGAGGCAGTCCCTTCCGTTGGACAGCTCTCATGTTTAGAAAGTTTCACCTTCTATCAAGTCAAAATCTGCCTGTAGGTATCACCCACTCAGTGCTGCCACACAGAAGCCCATATAGTAGATGCTTGGGAGTGTCATCATTTTCTCTCTAATTTGTTATGCAGAAGCCTTGATCCAGAGGCTGGATGGGCAGTGAGTGGGGCCACACAAGGTCAGCTCCCAGTCACCTGGCAAAGGCCTGCGGGTCCTGAGATGTCTTCTAAAGAGCAGAACCCTTGCAGTTTGGTCTCTTCTACCCGAGTCCAAGGGCGCTGGTTTAAGAGATTGCAGTTTGGAGAACTTGAAAAGGTTTTCCAAAAGGATGAGAGTATATAGAAGTGATGGCTGGGATGAAAGCTGGTCGTGCAGGCCGTGCTAATGGATGAGGATTTACAGCGGAGATGAACAGGAAGGGATGGTGTGGTGAGGCAGTGTTACCTCTTGCTAGCTGTGTGACATTGGGGAATGCACTAAGCCCCTCTGAGCATCCGCTTCCTGGGCTTTAAAAGAAAATGGGATGATAAACCCTGTCCTGCCTGTCTCCAGGGTTTCTGTGGGACTCATTGAAAATAATGTCAGTGAGCACACTTAATAATGAGGGAAATGGTCCGAGGATGAAAGAGAAGTTCCAACGGGACAGTAGGTGAATCCAGGAGGCAGGTCTACCACTAACTTGCTGGCTGACCTCAGGGGAGGCCCTCACCCTCTCTGGGCCTTCCTGTGAAACAAGTGGGTCACACACTAAAGATCTGAGTGCTCTTCTGGAAGGCCCTGGAGTTGCTGTGACTCATCACTATTATTGCACGTTACCTGGAGGGTTTCTCCAAGGATGGCTCTTCAAATATTCATTTAGGGAGACTTCTTAGAGCTTGGATTTGAATCCTCTCTGGGATAGATAATTCCAGACATTCTTCCAGTGAAGGCCTGGCCTGTGCTATAGGATCCTTACTTAAAAGACAGATCTGCTTGGCCATGACTGCACCTTATTTCCATGTCCGCATGTGGGACCTAAGCTGGTGAGTGAAGAGTGATAGTTTCATTTTTACCACTGTGTCAGGACACACCATCCTGTTTCTGGAAGCAAGCTCCGCCCCATGAGATATCAGAACTCATCGATCGCATACTTAGCTGGAGAGTATCATGTGCACGTTTTTCCTGGGGAACAGTCGCACTTGATACGTCACATATTACCGAGGAGTTACGCACGGGAAAATGGCATACCTGATACTTTCATGAGCCTGCTCTGCCAGAGGAGGTTCCCAGTCAGAATAAGTGGAACTGGCTTTTGGTACAGCAGCCCTTCCATAGATGCTTGCCAGCTGAGAGCAAGGGGACCAACGTGTGTGGTTACAGAGGGACATAACTGTTCCTTAAGGTAGCCCTTCTGTGTCTCTTCCCTGCCAATCTGGGGTCCCTGTGTTGTTCATTCTCACCTCACTGCAGCCATGTTCCCAGCTGCTCATTTCATTGCCTGGAACCTTGCTTCTAACTCTGTACATTGCATTTTCTCCTCTGCACCCACCGTGTTGTCTTGGAAACTCGGTGGCCATAGGCCACGAGTATCCGGTGTCATTGAATGTGATGGTGTGGTATGTGTATTTGCTCACACTTTTATTTTGAATCCTTTCCAATGTGACATCTGCTAAAATGTCTCCCTTATAATTTGCTTGGTGATCACAGCCTTCTCATCATTCATTGAGAGCAGGACCTGATCTCACAGAATCTGAAAAGAGCTATGTGGTAAGATGCCTGCTGAATAAGACTGTAGCTTTTCTAAAGAGAATTCTTACTGATTTGTAGAGTCTAGACTGGAGTAATGCCTGGTTAACTCACAGAGCCATTATTTACAAGAATTATATGGCTATTGTAGTAGAGAGAGATGTTAGGCCACCCTCTCCCCTCAAAAAAAAAAAAGCAGAGGAATTTAGAGACCATATTTCCACTCTGCCTACATGTGGGATTAAATTAATATATTAGTGCATGATTGGGGATACATACTTGCATTTCTATCCTGAAATTATTCCATTTGTAACAGTTACTCACTAATTACAGGCTTTTATGCTGCTGCCTTTTTTTTTTTTTAAATATTCATACTAAATCCCAAATTCTTCTGTATCTTACCTGTTTTTTCCATGCTTACACCTGGATTCCTCCTGCACTCCACTACTGGAATATCTATTTTTTTAACCTGGATCTTCAACTCTGTTGTTTCCCTGGACTTATGTGCTTCGTCTGGAATGTTACATCTCTTCCTCTCTTTCCTTTTTTTTGTCCCCATGTTGACTGTTTTATGGGGGTTTCTGGATATCTCGGGGCCACCACAGGAAGCAGTTTGCAATGAGATCATAAACATTGCCGAAAAATCTGTTCATTACTGCAGCACTGTTTCTCATCCCCTTGACTTTCATCACAAGGTATCCCCTTCTGACAATAAATCATCTCTAATCATTTCTCAGCAACCTCAAGCCCAGCAGCGAAGAGTCACCCCAGACAGGAGTCAAACCTCCCAGGATTTGTAAGTACACTTGGCGAACCTCAGTTCTCGAGTTCTCAGTAGACCGTTGGGCTTAGGAAGTGGGTCCCTGACTGACTGTGGGAGGGGCAGCCATTTGGGGGAGACGAACCAGTCACTCCAAGCTTCTCTGAGGGTTTCTAGTTAAGGCTGTTTCCCATCAGCCCACGTGAAAATAGGTGGCAGGTAAATAAAGGAGGTCACGGACTCTTGGGGGAGAGAGGTAAAGAATTTACTGCCATATAGGGCAACTGGGAGCTGCGCTGACTGGTCTCATTCCTAGTGCTGTGATAGTGTAGAGGAAGGAGTGTTAATTCTGACTGGAGAGGAATGAATAGGGTTGATCCATTCATTTAAAAAAAAAAGTATTGGATATCTATGTTCTAAGCACAAAGGAGTCAACTCCATTCACAGAGGAAGGGAGTTCTGGAATAAGCATTGAAAGACAAATCGGATTTGAGAGCTAGAGCAGGGAGGTAAAAGGCCTTCTCAGCTGAGAAAACCAAATGTGCAAAGGCCCGGAGTAGGTAGTGTGTTTGGAGAACATCGAAAAACGCCTGTGGCCACGGTGTGCCGTTCATGGAGGGAATGGAGACAAAGCTCAAGGAGCAGGTTAGGACCAGACTGTAGAATCCAGAATGCAACTGAAATAAATTTGGATTTTAGTCTGCATTCACTCAGGAGCCACTGAAGGTTTTTAAAATCAGGACCATACTGGGAGTTCCCTGGTGGGTCCAGTGGTTAGGACTCAGCGCTTTCACTGCTGTGGCCCCCCGGCTTCAATCCCTGGTCGGGAAACTAAAATCCTGCAAGCCACGCAGCGTGGCCAGAAAAAAAAGAGGAACGCATTAATTGGATTTCGTTTTAGGGAGATACACCAGTCAACAGAGTGGAGAGTGGATTTCAGAGACGAAGGACAAAGACAGTGGTTTGGAGATATGAACACAGCAAAAAAGTGGTGAGGGCCTGAGCTAGGAAAGAGTGGGCCTCCGGTGCATGGAAGAATATAAGATTAGACAAGAATATAAGATTCCCCGAGGAGATAGGGAGAAAGGGAGAAGAGAACTGAGGATAGATCCTTGGGGAACCAACTTTTAAGGCAACAGAGTAGCAGCCAGCAAAGGAGACAGCGGGAGACACAGGCGAGGGTCTAGGAGCACTCACTTGTGTGCCACAGAGCAAGCAGTGTGTGGCCAGTGGTGCCCCTGCTTCAGAGAGGCGAGGAGGGTAGGAAATGAGAAATGTCCTCCAGGTGGCACCTGGAGCAATCGTTGGTGACCTCTGCAATGACAGCGCGGCTGCAGGCAGACCCTGTGTTACAGAGGGCTGATGGTGAGTGGGCGGAGCGGGCGACAGGGAGGCTGTAGGTTCAGGGAGTAGCAGAGACAGGGGAGTTGTTCTTAGGATGCAGAGGCTTAAGCACACCTATACTTGAGAAGGAGTTAACAGCATCGAAACATGTGAGAGAGAAGACGTTAAGTCGAGGAAATAGCCCAGGGAAGGGAGTTTAGCCTGGCCAGGAGCAGGGACCCTTCCTTACACATGGCAGTAGGGGCAAGAGGGGAGGAAAATTAAAGCTCTGCTCAGAGGCGGGGGAAGGACTCTATGGAACGGTGTCCGAACAGCATGAAGCCCCTCCAAAATTAGAGCCAGTCGGGCACCCAAGCAGCAAGGCTGCAGGACTGTTTCCAGACGGTCTCCGCTGTCTGGGGTGAGACAGTGAGGCAGATAACAGGAGTAATCTCCCAGAGCTGAGACTGGCAAAGCAGCCACGGCGGCAGTAAAGGGCCTAAGGCATCGTAACGAGTCCAGGTTGGGTAAGAGACAGCAGGCAAATACAGAAACAGCAAAATGTATTCATTTACCAACTGGAAATCCATCTGCAACTCTTAATTCCTCATTAGAGATCTTCCTTCTGGCAGGCAGATCCATCTACCAGAGTTTCACTACATTTGAATAAATATGTAAAATTAAATTGCTCCTTTGGTTTTAGCAGAGAGCAGAACCTCTTGTTTCTAGGAACTGACTGCACGCACTTGTTTCTAGTCTCTCTTGCCCACATGCTGGAATTCACTGACATCCACTGAAAATGGTAGATGATGGGTTGGTTTGCAAAGTTTTACCTGCTAGTGTTGTGTTTCAAAGTAGCAAGTAAACAGAACTGTGACCTGGTGCATAGTAGGTGCTTCTTAAATATCTATCGAAAGAATAAATGAAAACAAGCGTTTATTTGTTGCCAAAACAGGTATCAGATTTCACAAGTAGTCCAGCTTTTTCCAGAGCCTGTTGTCCAGAGCCTGTTGTCAGAACAGACCAAATTGCCTTAGGCCAACTAACTAGCAAATAAAAATCTTAACCCCAAACATCACTGGGATAGAAATGCTTTCAAGGGTTTCAGAAAAGTGGCATCCACGTTTAAAAGCAATTAATGAAATGTGTGTTGGCACGTAAAGAAACTCAAGGTACTTTTGCTAAACAGTGAGGCAATTGAGATGTACTTTAAAAAATTATATATACACATGACAGTTGCCTCATGTTCTCCAGTGTATGTGACCAGAATATAATGTCTGTCTCTGGACCTAAGTAACTTCTGATTACCTTGAATCTACATGTATTACCCTATGTTAAGAAAAGGACTAGATTAACTTTAAAGGGGGAGCGTCTAGACAAAAAAGCTTGGCTGTGGTAACCAAATGAAACTGAATAAAAGGACTGATCAGGACTTGCTTCTCAGAAGTTCCCCATCCCTGTGAATCTTAATCTGCTTATCACATGGATCTCCCCAAATTATTAGAGAAATAGCCAATAAAATACTTTTATCCCCACTGATGAGTAGGAAACACTACCCAAATGTTGATTCAGCTGAAATGGTTTTTAAAACTCATTATTTAATTCCATCAGTGTTTGAGTCACTGTTTGTTTCTCTCACAGATTTAGCTACCAAGCATTGTATAGCTATATACCACAGAATGATGACGAATTGGAACTCCGAGATGGAGATATTGTTGATGTCATGGAAAAGTGTGACGATGGATGGTTTGTTGGTAAGTGACATCGTACTTTTCTTACCAGTTGTGTATTGAAGGAAGAACTAGGCGTGATGAGTCACGAAGAGAGCACTATTCTCTACACAGAGAAGGGCCTTCTCAGTTCCTATACCACCATTAGGAACGATGAGCCACCCAGTTTATGTTTGCTCTCAGGGCAGTGTGGATGATAATAACATTGAACCTGACAACCAAATATGCCAACATCTACTGCATGGAAGGGCAGTTGCCAGCTTCATCCATTGAGTTCTGTTTGTATTTTTTTTTTTTTTTTTTTTTTTTTTTTTTTTTTTTTTGTCTGTGCCATGTAGCTTGCAGGATCTTAGTTCCCTGACCAGGGATGGAACCAAGGACCCAGCAGTGAAAGCGCTGAGTCCTAACCACTGGACCGCCAGGGAATTCCCTCTGTATTTCTATTGCACATCTGTCCGTCCTACATTCGGAAATTTTAATTTTTAAAACGCCTGTGGAACACCACAAGAACACTTGAGCCTAGCTTTCTGCCATGAAGCTCAAGCATATGTGTAGACATTCCAAAGACCTCCTTTACTCCAGGCTTCTAATAACTTTCCTCAAAGCAACCTGCTTAATTAAAGGAGTCACTTTCATAGGATGGGGGAGAGAAAGATCAGAATTTGAGATTCTGTAACAAAACAGATGCTGATATACTTTCTTACTGACGTTCTCTCAACAAACAGCCTGTAAGACAAGAATTATCCTCTTTCCACAGATTAAACAACTGAGGCCCAAAGAGGTTAAGTAACTAGCCCCAAGGTCACCACCCAGGTAGCAAATGGTAGGGCCAGTATATGAACTTAGGCTCGTCTCTCCCTGAGCCTCTGTTCTTTCTGGCTCAGGCACAAATATGATCCTGGGAACCACTGACACTCTTTGTGTCAGTTTACCCCTTAAACAACTGGCTTTACCTTTATCTTCTTTCCAAAGACCAACTCTTTCCTATCTCCCTAGAAAAGCTTTGCTAAATCGAAATAATGTCAGGACTGGGGCCGTGAGAACAAGGCTTCAGCACAAATGGGAAGCCAGAAAGATTTGCCTTGGCCTCACCAGCCTCCTAGAAAACGACCCCATCCTCCTCCCAGGGCCCACAGAAGTTTTGTGGTCCTCACCACGTTGAGGTTCTATTCAGAAGGAAACCAGGTCTGAAAGTCAGCAACATTCTAGTGCAGTGCAAGTCCAATAGAAACATAATGCAAGGAATTCCCTGGCAGTCCAGTGGTTAGGACTCTGTGCTTTCACTGCTGAGGGCCCGGGTTCAATCCC
This sequence comes from Neophocaena asiaeorientalis asiaeorientalis, assembly GCF_003031525.2. NCBI lineage: Eukaryota > Metazoa > Chordata > Mammalia > Artiodactyla > Phocoenidae > Neophocaena > Neophocaena asiaeorientalis. Next base: position 34,696 of record NW_020173723.1, on the reverse strand, counting down.
TGGTCAGGAACTAAGATCCTGCAAGCCTCACAGCACAGCCAAAAAAAAACCATAATGGGGCTTCCCTGGTGGCACGGTGGTTGAGAGTCCGCCTGCCGATGCAGGGGACACGGGTTCGTGCCCCGGTCCGGGAAGATCCCACATGCCGCGGAGCGGCTGGGCCTATGAGCCATGTCCGCTGAGCCTGCGCGTCCGGAGCCTGTGCTCTGCAACGGGAGAGGCCCGCGTACTGCAAAAAAAAAAAAACCATAATGCAAGCTATGTATGAAATTTAAAATTTTCTGAAAGCCACATTGAAAAAAGTACAAAGAAACCAGTGAAATTAATTTTAATATATTAAGCCCAGTGCATTTAAGATATTATCATTTGAACATATCAGTATGAAAAATTGCTAGGGACATATTTTACATTCTTCTTTTTGTACATAAGTTTTTGAAATCCAATATGTATTTTACAGTCACAGCATCGCTCGGTTCAGACATGTTTCAAGGGCTCAGGAGCCACACGTGGCTGTCCTATTAGAGTGCAGGCTAGTAGGGATTTGTTAAACTCTTCCAGGAGTGTTTACATTTTTATGAGAACTTGGGATGGGGTGAGGGGCATCCACCCGGCAGCTAGATAAAGGAAATATTTTAGATTCCTTAACTCCTCAAACACTTAGAAAAGTGGCCTTGTGTTCAGGCTATGAAGAAAATAACCCAGGAGAGCTCATTTTTCTCATCCGTCAGGAAAGGTGCTCACCACCCATAGGAGCACATCACATCTCCGGGTTTTACCATCTCAGTTCTCTGCAGCCTCCTTGACCATCCCCCTGGGGTTTCAGCTAGCTGTTTTAGATGGCCTTAGCTTTGACACATTCTTCTAGCCTAGAAGTTTTACTTTGGGCAACAACTCCAACCCACTGATAGTGGCTGCTTGAAGTGTGTTCAGCAGGATTCTGAAGCCCTATCCAAGCCGATCGATCGGGGAAAGGATGCAATGATCACATTGTGATGTTGGCTAATGAGAGGGTAATAATGACACAACATCTATCTGCCACTCCACCCCTATCTCCCAGCTTTAGAGAGAGATCCCAAGGGAAGGAACTATTGCTAGATTAGGGATCCAGCAATGCTGGATGTGGAGCAGCCCAGGAAGGGCTTGTTCCCTGGTAGCTCAATTTTCCTGGCTCAGAGGGAACCCTGACAAGGTTGGCAGTGAAGACAGGGAGTCAATCTGGGCCCTAGACTCAGGAGGGAGATTTCCTTTTGCTGTGCAGTCATAGCCAGTGGACTTTAGAAATCCCACAGTTTAGAAATTCTAAATCCCCAGTACCTTGCTGTGTTGGTAACTGTTCATTCTTCCATAAAGGAGAAGTACTGGAAAGAGCAATAGGCTGGGAGTCAGAGACCTGGATTCAAAGTCTGTCTCTCTGAGCTTGGGTTTCCTGTGAAAAAAATGGGAGTGTTAGAAATGCCCGCCTTGCTTATCACCCAGCATTATTCTGCAGCCTAAATGAGATAAGATAGGGGAAAGTGATTTGGAAACCAAATGCCCTTCTACAAGCTGCAGGATTGTTACCAAGGACTCTCTCTGAACTCAAATGGGTGAGTCTTCTCATTGTGTGTATTTTTTGTGTGTATTTTTTTTTTTATAGGTACTTCAAGAAGGACAAGGCAGTTTGGTACTTTCCCAGGCAACTATGTAAAGCCTTTGTATCTATAAGAAGACTGAAAACCACAGAGATGATTTTTATTGGAGGATGAAGCATAATTCATGAATTTGTCTCTTTATTTAAACATTGAGTCAGTAGGAAAACTAATGCAGTGGATAAAGAAAGAAGAAAAAGAGAGGACAGAGAAGTGTTGCATTTACTTACTGTCTAAGCTTACTGCGTGTATCAGGGCTGAACCCCGCAGAAAAAGGAATGAGGCAAGTTGGTATTTACTTAGCTGCTTCTGGGAGCCACTCCAGCCCTGCCCTCCCTGCCACCCCACCCCCGCCCCACCTTGAGTAATCTGACCTGCAGCATGGTCCAGGAGCAGTTAGGCCAGAAATGCTTCTTGCTGCTTCAGGCTTGACCGGCTTTGGCTCAAAAGGTCATTTAGCCTGCAGGAGCCCTCGGAGCAACAGGCAGACCCCCAGCCACCCTCCAAGGCTCCACACAGACTCCCCCAGTCGCCCCGGAGCCTGCCAGTCCCCTAGTGCTGTGAGAGACCCGTCAGGGCTGCCAAGGCGCTCCCTAAACAGTAGTGGAGACCCCAAACTACCCAAGGCCCAGTCCCTCACTGGAGGTAGGTGGGGAAATGGAGGTCAAAGTAGGCGCCCAGTGCATTCAGCCTGCATGCAGCTTTGCCACTGACGCCCCCGGTGTTCAGCCACAAAAGCACACAAGGTTTGCCCCTGGAGCAGGGTGGCCAGGCAGATAGTTAAATTTGTATTTCCAGGTGACTGTAGCCTGAGGGCCCTTGCAGCGGCCCCTTCCCCGTATCACTGGCTGTTATGAACGGTCACCTTCAGGGCAGTGCAGAATGCCATTGCTGCTCTTTCTTTTCTGGGTTGTTTTGGGCCAGGACAGTTTGGGGTTGATAGGCCTATTCTCACAGAGAACCAAGGATGGTGTTCAGTGACTGTACACTGGATGCCAGGGGCCACTGATGAGCAAGCCACGCTCCAAGCCTTAGAAGAGGTTCACTGTGGCTCCATTTTCATTGGCCATAGGAGTCCAAGGACTACCCCAAATGTAGGAATAGGAATTATGTAGGTTATGAATCCTGACTCACCCTGTGAGGCTTCTCTTTAGAATAGAAGGTGCAGATACAGTGGCCCTAAGAGCGAAGCCGTGATTCTGCCACTCCCAGGAGGCCAGTCTTTTGTTGGGGACTGAGGCTCCTGGGATGCCTGGGGTGTTCCATCACAACTTTATCCAATTCAAGGATGCTTACCGGCCACTCTGTTAGACACCTTGGAGAGATAAAGATAGAAATGACTCATCCCCTGCCTGCTGGGAACTCAGAGGTGGTTGGAGAGACAGACACACAAAAATACTGAATCAAGAGAGACTGTGATAAGTGCTAAGAAGGGTGTGAGAGAGGAAGAGATGAATTTTCCCTGAAGGGACCCTAGAAAGCATTGTCATATTTCTGTCTCCATTAGCTCACCTTGAACAACTAGGATGCTGGAAGAACCTTTGTCTGAAGGTGGTTTATGGCTGGAAATACTTGGAACTGTTTCCAGGGTCTTCAAACTCTCATCCTGCCCACAAATACACATCCAAGGTCACAAATAGGAGTAGCAGTTCCAGGTTGATAGGGTGTGTACAGGAACCCTGACTCTTTGCATATAGCTCAGAATTGGCCTAGGACCCATGTCCCAGAGTCTTTATAAGCACACAGAGTTTGTCTTCAGTGCCTCAGCTTCTCCCTCCACTATGCATCTTAGGACCCCCAGCAGCTGCCCACCCCCATCAGAGAGCCACAGTACCCTCCCTCCCTGTCCTTCAAAGCATGCTCTCAGGAAAGCAACTGCCACTGACTCCTTCACAGTAAAGTATAAATGACTGATAAGAGGAAGGTGTTATTTCTTCACAGAAACACTGGTTTTTAACTAGAACAGAGCAGAGCCTTAATCCCAAGGGGGAAAGGCTGTGGAACTAATGGTGGAGGTGGGGCTGGGGCTATAGGTGAGGGTGGATGAGCTTCCTGGGTGGAAAGGGACTTACTGATATTCCCTAAGAAAGACTCCGTGCTTTGGAAGGTCCACCTCGCCATCCAAGGGCACTCTGTTCCTGTCTCTCCTCCCCGCTCCGAGTATAGCTCAAGTGCATATCCACATGCATTTCACACAGCAGCATCACCCATTTTGGAATGTATATTGGCTAATGTGTTTCCTGGTCTTTCTTAGATGCAAACCATTCATAACACGATCTTATCTGTTTTCTGAGGGGTGCTTATTGATTAAGTAGGTAAGTTTGAACACCTCTTTAAATACAGCTAGAAAATAAACCAATTTGTAAAGTCACATTTGCATATGATGCCAGCCTCACGACTTTGTATATCTCCAGAATCCCAGGTATGCCTGGGATTTTGCCCATCTTTAATAAACTCATCTGTTAAAATCTGCATCAAACTTCAGCTTCCTACATATGACACAACAAGGAACAAAGGGTTCCAATTGCCCCTTTGTCTTCAGACATTTAGTAATACAAAATACCTATTTTTATGCTGAGATATTTATACAGGTTTATTAATCGCAAGTGCAACTAACTGGCGGCATGCCCTGCAACACATTTTGAATAGATTAGCCATGCTTCTGGGTAAAGGCAAGCCCCACACTACTGAACTTCTGCAGTCTTTCTGGGATCAGTAAGAGAAAAAAAATCACATGCTTAAGAAGTGAGACTGTAAATATGTATATTTAACTTTGTATAGTCCATGTACCTACTTTGTATAGAAAAATAATTTTAAAAATTTGAACCGAAGGGGGAGTAAAATAAGGAAGTCATGAAGTTTTTTTGCATATTTAAATGAAGGAATTCCAAAATAACTTACCTGCCGATTTTTAGCCCAAAAATAGCCCTTGTAAAGTGTTATAATTTTAAATAATCATTCTTTCTGGGAGAGAAGGTAACTGTTATCTCAATTATAGTGGTTTTTCTTATTTTTTGATTTTTTTTTTTTTTGCAGTCCTGTTTATCTGGAGTAGTATTAAGGCCTATTGCTAGAATAGGTTACTACAAAAAGTATATTCTGAAAGAAAAATAACTGACATTATATATAACCAATTAAAGTATTGCCATTTAAATCATACACCAAGCGCATGTACTATGCAGACACAGATTTTTTTGTTCATCTATTTTCCTTTATGCAGTGGATCGATCTGACAAATAGACGTTGAATTACTACATTGGCTGTACATGGTATTTAATAAACTTCATTCAGAATTGTGTGGCATATGTTCTTACCATTCATTGTTTCCTACCCTTTCAAGTTTCTCAAATGAGACTTATATTCACCTCTTCAGTGGTGCACACACTCCTTTTCCATTCTTACTTACATCTGGCTTCCCCCCTCACTTCTTGAGGGCACCGCTTACTCTATTCTCAATAGGCTAACTCCGTGACACTCCGAATTGATTAATGTTGACCATTTCACCATTCTTTCTAAAATGTTTGTATTTGTTCTGATTACAAGAATAATGCACATGTCTTTAAAAGCAAGTGACCATTATAAAATATGTATAATGGGTCTCGATTTACTCCACAAGACATGGGTACAGAAAATGAGACAGCACTTAGTTTTTCTAAACAAGTTAAATCTGGCTACGAGTCCACAGTGGGTGAAAATGCACTCTGTCCTTGTGTTCACTCCCAAACCAAGTGTGTCAAGGCTGGGGCACTAGGCATCCAGCCTCCCCTGGCATCTCCATTTGGGGTGGGGCGTGCTACAGCAGCATGGGTCTGTCCCATAGTAGAAAACCCCAAAACTCCCACCCTGCCTCTTCTGATGCTGTCCTTCGCCCTTCAACTCAAAGCACCCATTCGCACTGCTACCCCTTTGGGGTGACTCGGTGGAATCTCCTTTGCTTAAGCCTTCAACAGTCCTGGGAGAAGGGTCATCTTCCAGGGGTCTGACAGCCTTGATACTGGGCCCTGAGTCACAAGCACTACTTCTTCCTTCCATCCCGTCCAACAAATCCATCAGCTCTACCTTCAAAATACCTTTAGAACCCAACCACTTCTATCCCCACAGTCCAAGCCATTTTCTCACCTGGGTCATTGCAGTCACTTTCCAACTGGTCTCCCTGCTTCCACCCTTGCCCCCTCTACCTTAGTCTGAACAGAGCAACCAGAGTGATCCCTTGAGCGGCTACTCCTCTCCCTCGGAGTGGTGCAATGGCCTCGAGTCCAAAGGACACTGCCCTGCCTCCTCTCTCACCTCTGCCTTTCTCATTGTTCCTTGCCGCCACACAGTCCTTCCGGCCTCACACTCATCAAGCACGCTTCAGCGTTAGGGTCTTACTGTGCTGTCCCCTAGGCCTGAAAGACCCTGCCCCCAGAGCTGCATGGCGTCCTTCCTTCCTTTAGGTCTTCCTGTTGCCCTCTCAGGGAGGCTTTCTCTAACCACTTTATATGTAATAGGATCCTACGGTCTCCAACCCCAGCAGTCTATCCCATGCTCTTTTCCTCTGTGCTTCTCCAAACACTCATCACCATCTGATATTTGTTTTCACAATCAATTGTATAAAGTCCACGAGGGTAAGGATTCTGTCTTGCTGTTACATGCCCAACACTTAGAAGAGTGCCCAACTAGTTGGCACTCAGCCAACTAGTTTGAGCAAACACATGGTTTGAGCAAACAAATGAGTAGATAAATGAATGAATTAAATTAAGCAATGAACCTCTCCAGACCAGAGATCCTAGAACTCAGAAAACTGACACTAATTGTGAAAGCAGTGAACCATCATGTCACTTTCTTACAGCAGCAAAAATAACAGAAATTAATCTCTTTAAATATTCTGGGCTTTTACAAACATAGAAAGTGAAAGTTCTCTGTAATTAAAGTCACCTCCCCACAGAGATCACCTAACTATCCAACGTATGACCCTCCAAGCTTTTCGCTTTGCGCATACAAAACACATCTCTAAACAAATGCTTTAGACAGGTTTACATGCTTTTTTTCCCTGTTAACAATAGAACTTGGACATGTTTCCATAATTTACTTAACCACCCCCCTATTGGTGATGCAACAGTTTGATGTTATTGCCAGCTTTTTACCACAACAAACAATGCAGCATTGAGTAGAATTATTGGCTCAAAGAGCAGGAACATTTCAAACGTTAAAGAAATATTGTCTTCCCAAAAAATTGCACCAGTTTACACTCCCACCAAATGTGTTGTGTTTCCCCACCACCCAACTGTCTGCTTCCATGAAAGGCTCTTCCTTGGTCTGCCCACCTTTTCTGGCCAGCAGCTTCTCAGTCCCCTTTCTAGATCTTCACCACATCTCAGCCCTCTGTTACTTTCTCTCCACACATGCTCCTTCAGCAAGCAGACTCCCCACGATATAATTTGGCCCGAAGAGTCAATTGTCTGACGGCTCCTTTCATTGATAAGTAGTGGAAAACTAACATACTTGCTGGTATTGAGTCACATCCCTGGGAAGAAAGGAGCTGGAACTAGCCTCAGGCAGGAGTGAATCCAGAGACTCAAACTTTCTCTGTATTTGTCTTATTCTTGGCTCTGTTGGTCTTGTTTGACTACATTTTCACCTCCTGAATGCAGTAATAGGAACTACAGCTGCAGGCAGCTCCAGCCTCACTCTTCCAGTTCTGTAACTCGAGACCAGGCAAAAGGGCCTTCCTGTGACTTCCCTGAAAACAATTCCAGACGCTGGCAGGCCCGACAGGAATATTTAGTGTTCCTTGACTCATCACTTGGGTTAAAGGGACTGGAGTGTGATTGGCAGGCCCACCAGAACATCATGGAATAGGGGACAGGAGAAGGCCAGGCAAGGGGGTGGACTGCTATAAGAAGGCAGCTGGAGAGATAACTCAATGTTCCAAACTGGACTTTAGGCATTATTGTGACAAACTGGAAAATGGGACACCATTTTCCTGTCCCAGGACAAACTTCAGTGTAGCTGAATGTTGGCTCTCTGTGCAGAAGGTCTGCTAGCCAAGGTCTTGAGAAGGACACAGCGTAGGAGGACGTCCATCCAGAGGAGGAGGCTGATGTGACCAAGGGGACATAGCACAACTGTATCACACATTAAAAGTATGATTCTGAAAAGGAACAAAGAGTGGTGTCTCAAAAGTCATGAAGTGTTTGGGTGAGTTGTATGTGGGTGTATTGGACAAGTCGTCTTAGCATGTCAAACCCATCTCAGGGATACTTAGTGGAGGCCTATTAGGACAAACGAAAGAAGTTACTACTTGATAACAAGTAGTTTGTGGAATGTATTAGGCAAGAAGGTGGTTCAGATCGAAAATATTTATATAGGATGGATAAACAACAAGGTCCTAGTGTGTATATCACAGGTAACTTATATTCAATATCCTGGGATAAACCATAATGGAAAAGAATATTAAAAAAAAAAAAAAGCATGTCTCTATGTGTATAACTGATCACTTTGGTCCACAGCAGATTGGCACAACATTGTAAATCAACTCTACTTCAATAAAAAACAATTTTTTCAAAAAAAGAATATTTAAAGAAAATTTAAGATGAACCCACAGATATAAAAGCCCTGATGAGATACTATGAATGACCACGTGACACTTTAGTTTATGAGGTCTGTCCTAGAGAACAACTACTCTGTTCTTCCAGCCCCCTCACTCTGGCATCATCAGAGGCAAAATACTGGGTAGATTGAGTCTCTCTGGCCCCTTCTGGCTTACTCATTTTTAAAGTGACTTCTGACAAACTCACATGAAACTGCAAAAGAGGTAGATCTGAGAATAATCTTCAAAATAGCATATATCATGTAGATTGATGAGAGCTTATATTATTAAGGTCAGTGGATCTCAAAGTATGGTCCATGGACACCTAGGAGTCCCTAATCCCTCTCAGGAGATTCATAATGTAAATTATTTTCATAATAATGTTAAGACACTTGTGGTAGCCAGCTTCCAAGAACGCCTTCAGTGATCCTCACCTCCGGGTATTCACACCCTTGTGTGGTCCCCTTCTGCATCCTATCAGGGTTGTGTGACCAACAGAATATGGCAGAAGAGATGGTATGTCAATAACAAGTCTAGGCCATAAAAGCCATTGTGGCTTCTGTCTTTTGTTTGAACTACACTTTAGAAATAAGTAAGTCCTAGTTGTTGTGTTGGATAAATGTGCTAATTCGTCCAAAAGGAGGCATTAAAATGAACAATGGGCTGTGACATTTTTCACAGAACTAGAAAAAATTATCCTAAAATCTATATGGAACCCATAAAGGACCCAGAATTGCCAAAGTGATCCTGAGGGAAAAGAACAAAGCAGGAGGCACAAACCTCCCAGACTTCAGACAATACTACAAAGCTACAGTAATGAAAACAGTGTGGTATTGGCACAAAAACAGACATGTGGGTCAATGGAACAGAATAGTGAGCCCAGAAATAAACCCACACACCTATAGTCAATTAATCTTTGACAAAGGAGGCAAGAATATACAGTGGAGAAAAGAGAGTCTCTTCAGCAAGTGGTGTTGGGAAAGTTGGATAGCTGCATGAAAACCAATGAAGTTAGAACACACCTCTCACCATACACAAAAATAAACTCAAAATGGCTTAAACACTTAAACATAAGACATGACACCATAAAACTCCTAGAAGAGAACATAGGCAAAACATTCTGACATAAATTGTAGCAATGTTTTCTTAGGTCTCCAAAGGCAATAGAAATAAAACTGAAAATAAACAAATGGGACATAATCAAACTTATAAGCTTTTGCACAGCAAAGGAAGCCATAAACAAAAAGAGAACCTATGAACTTGGGGAAAATATTTTGAATGATACAACTGACAAGGGCTTAATTTCCAAAATATACAAACAGCTCATACAACTCAATAACAAAAAAAAAACAACCACCATTCAATCAAAAAATGGACAGAAGACCTAAATAGACATTTCTCCAAAGAAGATATACAGTCAATAGGCACACAAAAAGATGTTCAATATCATTAATTATTAGAGAAATGCAAATCAAAACTACAATGAGGTACCACCTCGCTCTGGTCAGAATGGCCATCATTAAAAATTCTACAAATAACAAATGCTGGAGAGCGTGTGGAGCAAAGGAAACCCTCCTACACTGTTGGTGGGAATGTAAGTTGGTGCAGCCACTATGGAAAACAGTATGGAGGTTCCTCAGAAAACTAAAAATAGAACTACCATATGATCCAGCAATCCCACTCCTGGGCATATATCCAAACAAAACTATAATTCAAAAAGATGCATGCACCCCTATGTTCCCAGCAGCACTATTCACAACAGCCAAGACATGGAAACAGCCTAAATGTCCATCAACAGATGAATGGATAAAGAAGATGTGGTATGTTGAATATAGTAGTATTATGGAATACTACTCAGCCATAAAAAAGAATGAAATAATGTCATTTGCAGTAACATGGAAGCAACTAGAGATGATCATACTAAGTGAAGTAAATCAGAAAAAGAAAGACAAATACCACAGTATTGCATATGAGGAATCTAAAATATGATACAAATGAACCTATCTAGAAAACAGAAATAGACTCACAGGCATAGAGAACTGACTTGTGGTTGCCAGGAGGGAGAGGGGTGGAAGAAGGATGGACTGGGAGTTGGGGATTAGCAGAGGCAAGCTATCATATACAGAATGGCCAAACCATGAGGTTCTACTGTATAGCACAAGGAACTATATTCAATATCCTGTAATAAACCATTGTCAATTGAAAAAAATGCACAACTTAGAAGTTGAGAGTTATGTTTTAGTTGGTGGATTTTCTGAGGACTTCAAGCCCAGGAGACAAGACTCTCAGATAACTCTGAGGGACTGCTCCAAAGAGGCGAGCGGGGAGCCAGGATATATAGGAGTTTGGGCATCAAAGACCAGGTAGTCGGAACATCGAAAGATTATTGTTAATTAAAGAAAACCAGACATCTCAAATTAATGAAATTCGTGCTTTTCTACGTGTGGGAAGATGCAAAGTCTGGGCTCACTGAAATCATTCCTTTGATGTGCTCCTCAGCTCTCTGGGGCCAGTATCCTGTGCTTTCTCATCCTGAGTCTCCTCAGCGTGCACCCTTGGGGGAGTGGCTGCAGCAGCTGACTGCTTGTTGACCCGCATTCTGTTTCCATCCTGAGTTCCCTCTGGGCTCACCGTCAAGGGCGGCTGTAATATGTTGGCTTGATAGCTGCAACATCCTTTGTTTACTGATATGGCAGGCAACGTTTCTCCTTCACAGTCATAAATTTGACCAAGGTTTGGGAGACATTTCATGACCAATTTTTTGTCCCACATTGCTAGGAAGCTTATTCCTAGCTCAGGCAAAGATTCTGTTTATATGCCACTCAAGGTGCTAATTTTGGGTCTGGCCCTGTTGACACTTTAAAATTCTCTGGATCTGTCTTACTAGTCTATTATGATCCAGAAAATGTTTTCCTTTGTTGCTTCTTCCCATATCTAGAATTACACTATTGCAATTATTCTATGTAGAGTTTAGCCATCATCAATTTTGTTAGAGGCCTGTTTACACATTGGGTAAGAGACAACGATCTTATAAAACAGACAGGATATAAGTAATAGAGCCAGTAACATTAATAAAGTCACAGTGCAGCAGAGAGACAGACAAGCAAAGAACAAAACAATGATTAGTATAACTAGTTGTAATCCGGTTGCAATAAACCATCAAGTCCACAGGAGAGCCAGCTGGAGAAGCCAAATTTTGGAATGATAAGGTAGAGAGGAAAAAAGTATACTGTTGTAAACAAAGATAAAACATTTTATCAACTTGTTGTAGGTCATAGCATGAGGTAAGATTTTTCTGGAAAACAAAGATTAAAAGCCAGTATAGGAATTCCCTGGCAGTCCTTGGGAATTAGGAGTTAGGACTCCAAGCTCTCACTGCCGAGGGCCCAGGGTTCAGTCCCTGGTTGGGGAACTAAGATCCTATAAGCCACATGGAGCATACCAAAAAAAAAAAAACAAACAGTGCCGGAGAGGGTGTGACGAACAGAGAAGCCTCCTACACTGCTGGTGGGAATGTAAGTTGGTGCAGCCACTGTGGAAAACAGTATGGAGGTTCCTCAGAAAAGTAAAAATAGAATTACCATATGATCCAGCAATCTCACTCCTGGGCATATATCTAGACAAAACTATAATTCAAAAAGATATTACATGCACCCCTATGTTCACAGCAGCACTATTCACAATAGCCAAGACATGGAAACAACCTAAATGTCCATCAACAGATGAATGGATAAAGAAGATGCGGTACATATATACAATGGAATACTACTCAGCCATAAAAAAGAACAAAATAATGTCTTTTGCAGCAACATGGATGCAACTAGAGATTATCATACTAAGTAAATCAGAAAGAGAAAGACAAATACCATATGATAACACTTATATGTGGAATCTAAAAAGTATGACAAAAATGAGCCTATCTATGAAACAGAATCAGGGACATAGAGAATGGACTGGTGGTTGCCAAGGGGGAGTGGGGTGGGAGAGGGTTGGATCGGGAGTTTGGGATTAGCAGATGTAAACTGGTATATATAGAATGGATAAACAAGATCCTACTGTATAGCACAGGGAACTATTTTCATTATCCTGTGATAAACCATAATGGAAAAGAATATGAAAAAGAATGTGTGTGTGTATGTATGTATATATATATATGTGTGTGTTTGTGTCTGAGTCACTTTGCTGTACAGTAGTAATTAACATTGTAATTCAACTATACTTCAATAAAAAATAAATTAAAGATTTAAAAAAAGAGATGTAACCATCTTATATAAAGCCCATCTATAAATTCTTACAAACTTTATCTCAATCCTATCAACTTTTATACCCTTAACTTTAGTTTTCATTAGGATAGGACCCAAACAACAAGTTTTGATCTTACAGGAGGTATCCTAGAAATTTTTCTTTCTTTTGTTTCCCTGTCCATTTACTCTGTTTTTATATAAAAGGCTCTGGGATCCCAAGAGAGGGGTTGAGCCTCAGGCCCTTTTGTCAATCTTGATTAATTGGCCTAACTGTTGCCCCAAGTAATTGTTGATCAAGTATATCAGTGTAATTTTCCAGCCCCTTATATAATTTAAACTGGGGTAAATAGAGCAGACTTGTTTGGCCTTTAATGTTGGGGACAAGCAGGGGGTCCCTTTTAGCTAATTTAACCTTAGGTAGTATAATATCAAAACCTTGTGTTTTAATCCCATAAATGTCCATTTTATTCATCTCATTTAAAGTAACCATCTAAAGATTTCTTTATCCATTTGGCATAAGTACCTTTTAAATGTCTACCTTGTTAGAAAAAGTCTCTAGACTTTCTCTACAGTTTTTTCTTTCCTGTTAATCAACATAATTTAATGTTTTTATTAGCATCTGTAAGACCCATCGAGGGGAAGCTAAGAACACTATAAGGCTTGCCAAACCAGTTTTTCTTGTTTGATTTAAACTAAGGGAGTTCTTATGTTAACCATTAGAGATACATATATATTTATATTTTCACATTCGATTTTTTTTTATAGGTACCAAAAAACAGTTGTTTATAATGAGAGCTCTCTAAAAATATACCAATTTAGAAGTTTTTCCAGTTTAAAGGATCTATCTCTGGCTATTAATGAGATATATATTAATAGTGATTCAAGACACAAGAGGCTTCTCCATAAGAGTGGGGAGGATGTCACCTAAATAAGATCCAGAAATTTTACTCCCCAAAATAATATGGCAGAGGTCAAGTTTTCAAACACACACACACACACACACACACACACACACACACACACACTACACACAAAGATCAGGTAGAACATTTACATCTCAAATACACAGGAAGAGAAATGCAAGTTCCCCTGGTTAAGGTCAGAATTTTGAAAATATGTTTTTATCAAGCTGGCTTTTTAACTGAACTGCATATGCAAACAAACAAAAAACAGTTTTGGAATGTCAAAAGAGCCCCAATTTGGCCATGTAAGGTTGAGATCTCTTTTAATATACACACACACACACACACACACACACACACACACACACACACTACACCCTAAGATCAGGTAGAACATTTACATCTCAAATACACAGGAAGAGAAATGCAAGTTCCCCTGGTTAAGGTCAGAATTTTGAAAATATGTTTTTATCAAGCTGGCTTTTTAACTGAACTGCATATGCAAACAAACAAAAAACAGTTTTGGAATGTCAAAAGAGCCCCAATTTGGCCATGTAAGGTTGAGATCTCTTTTAATATAATTTCCCCAATAAGGTAGGTACTTCCAAGTGCGAGCTCCGTATGTATTGTATTGAATACATGAATCTGGCTGGAGTGTTAGTTGGAAGTTGGCTTTCTGACGCCCCTTTCTCTGTTTTGAGAGAATCTGTTTCCCAATTTAAAGTTGAATTCATCGGGGATAAAATTTTGTAGTGAAAACTGTGTGGTGGGCTAATGTGCTGTCTGTGAGCTTCACTCCTCTAGGTTTTTGCCCTCAAGTTGTTTTAGCTCCCTTTTACATGTCTCGGGTTCTCCCTTTGGTAGCATAAGACTACGGTGAGTGCTCAGATCATGGAAGGGCCAGTTCTTATCTGTGTCCCTGTTTGAGCAGGTTGTTAACTAAAATGAGTAGGTTTCCCTATAGGGACAGCTACCCAGCATGAGGTCTTTGCCTCCACCACTCCTGCAAGTTTCTCAGCCGCCTGAGAGAGCAGCTGCCAGCCAGGAGAGTGTCACTTCTTCGGAGCTGAGAAGCTCTCATGTATTATTTTTGCTTTTATCCAGACAAATTCTTGTTAATTCTTGTTAAGGTAGCCAATCTGATGAAAGACGTCAGGCCAGCCTCCTCCCCAGCCTCTCAGTTCAGACCACTCAGTTTCCTTTACTGAGTAAATCCCAGGCTCCCCTAATATCTTTCAGTTACGGGCACTTTCTCCCGGTGTTTTTCAACCAGCCTCACCTAATGCCTTTAAATCGGGGGGGGGCGCTCCCCAATATCTTTCAGTTGGGGAGCCACGTACCGGTAAGATACCACCAAATAAAACTCAGGATCATCAACCGATAATCAAGAGATCCGAGAACCAGGAGAGACTCCTCCAAATTCGTCTGTACCCCTGGAGGAGGCAGATGGGCCCAAGCGGCCTCTACTGGTACCAAGGCTCCTGTTCCTTGCAGAGTTCAGGCAAAGGAGAGAAGTCTACTCTGGGACCCTACATAATTGGCCACCAAAACTGTCGACTGAAAAAACAAAAAATACACAACCTATAAGTTGAGAGTTATGTTTTATTCGGCAGACTTTCTGAGGACTTCAAGCCTGGGAGTCATCCCTCAGAGTGACCTAGGTTTGTGCATTTTTTTTTTCTCAGTTAACACCATAATGGAAAAGAATATGAAAAAATATATATGTATAAGTGAATCACCTTGCTGTACACCAGAAATGAACACAACATTGGATATCAACTATACTTCAATAAATTTTTTTTTAAAAAAAGAACAATGTCCTGGGAGTCAGAAGACCTGGGTTCAAGTGCGGCCTCTGACACTTACCAGGTTATGAGACCACAGAAATGCCACTTAAGCTGAGCCTTGGTTTCTTCATCAGGGAGGGGAGACACCTGGACCAAAGAGGGGGCTCTGTTAGGAAGGAGGAACAGGAAGTGATGTTTGAACGGCAACCTGCAGTGCCCACAACAGAGCTCTCCAGTTATTCCAGTGCCTACTGTGTACCAGCACTTTCCATGCATTATCTCATTAACTTCTCATACCAAAGCTATAAGGTAGGTATTCTTTTCTCTGTCAACAGGTGAGGAATCTGAGACTCAGAGGAGTTTAGTCCAAGGTTTCTTTTTTACAGCAAGTAAGTGGATTCAGTCTCACTCCAAAGCCAGGGCCCTTTCTATTAATTACATTCTACTGCCTCCAAGGAAAGCCATCAAGAACAAGTTTGCAGACCAGTATACCTCTGGAACATCTAAAGTTTACCCAGATTATAACATTTCCAAGAGTGACCCCATGGAATAATGATAACAGTGATAACCATTTGATGAGCACCTATTATGTGCTTGAACACTGAGTGTTCAGTATGTCCCTCCTCAGTCTTCTGCCAGAGCCAACAGCAGCAGAAATGGCATAGAAGCAATTTTCAGGTACCCCTCACGATTCCACGTCATGTTATTTTTTATCACTCAAAAGCCTCTCAGAAGTGTGGTCCAGCCTCGCCTGGGCCTGTGCTTCCTCACTGCCACACTAACCCTTCATTGCCTGCACTATGTAGTGTTGCAGATCTGCAAAGCTCAAAGGTCACTAAGAACTTTGTGCCCCTCCATATTTTCTGTATCAGTTAAGAATGACTTTAACTGTAGTACAGGTGGTCCAACAAGTGGCAGCTTATGTGACACAGATATGTCTTATATTTCACAGGAAACCAGACAGGGCTCTGGGTTAGTGTTTGAGTCCCCTGAACTTTCATCATTATAAGCTGGCTACGATGGCAACTCCAAGTGTCAGATCTTCATACAACTATATCTGAAGGCAAGAAGCAGCACAAAGGACAGAATTTTTCTCTTTTTCTCTTTATATGCTTCCCTCATTAGGGAAGGAAAAGCTTTTCCAAAAGCCCCCCTGCAGACATCTTCTCACATTTCATTGGCTGGAGCCAATCATGTGGCTACTCCCGGCTGTAAAGAAATTGCTAAAGGGGGGCTTCCCTGGTGGTGCAGTGGCTGAGAATCCGCCTGCCAATGCAGGGGACACAGGTTTGATCCCTGGTCCAGGAAGATCCCACATGCCACGGAGCAACTAAGCCTGTGCGCCACAACTACTAAGCCTGCGCTCTAGAGCCCACGAGCCACAACTACTGAGCCCACATGCCACGACTACTGAAGCCCATGCGCCTAGAGCCTGTGCTCCACAACAAGAGAAACCACCACAATGAGAAGCCCATGCACCACAATGAAGAGTAGCCCCCGCTCGCCGCAACTAGGGAAAGTCTGCGCACAGCAACAAAGACCCAATGCAGCCAAAAATAAAATAAATAAATTTATATATATATAAAAAAGAAATTGCTAAAGGGAGGGGGCAAGGCAGGAGACGGTTGGGAATGGCTTTGGGTAGCCAATCAGCAGTGAGTACCACAGGCTAGCCCTGCCTGGATGCTCTTTTTCTTTAACTTCCAGGAGATCTTCCTGCCTTGCTCCTCACTGTTTCTTTGAATTCTTCTCATCCTCTCCTCACCCTTTCAATACAGACAAATGTTCCCCAGGCTTCTCTCTACAGTCTGTTGCCCAGGCAATCTTATCTGTTCTCTTAACTTTATTACCCCTTTTTCCCCCACAAGTTGCTTTTTTCTACTTTTTAAACAATACAAAGTTATTGGAGAGACTTGAGACAAGATAGCAGAGAAGAAGGACCCTGAGCTCACCTTCTCTCATGAGCACGTCAAAATCACAAATAACTGCTGAACAACCACTGATAAGAAAAAGACTGGAACCTACCAAAAAAGATATTCTACATCCAGAGACATGAAGAAACAACAATGAAACACAGGAGGGGTGCACTCATGATATAATCAAATCCCAAACCCCCAGGTGGGCTATCCAAAAACTGGAGAATTATATTGCAGAAGTTCTCCCACAGGATTGAGAGTTCTGAGCTCCATGTCAGGCTCCCCAGCCTGGGTGTCTGGCAGCAGGAGGGGCCTCCCCCATAGCATTTGGCTTTGAAGGCCAGTGGGGCTTGATTGCAGGAACTCCACAGGACTGGGGGAAACAGAGACTCCACTCTTGGAGGAAGCACACAAGGTCTCGTGCACACTGGGACCCAGAGCAAAAACAGTGACTTCATAGGAGCCTGGGCCAGACCTAACTGGTGGTCTTGGACAGTCTCCTGGGGAGGTGGGAGGTGGCTGTGGCTCACTCTAGGGACAAGGACACTGGTGGTGAAGGTATCAGGGAGTATTCATTGGTGTGAGCTCTCCTGGAGGCTGACATTTTGGCCCTAAGACCTGGCCCCACCCAGGCCTGTAGGCTCCAGTGCTGCTATGTCTCAGGCAAAATAACCATCAGGGCAGGAACACAGCTCCACCCATCAACAGACAGGGTACCTAACTGACTTCCTGAGCCCACAGCTGCCTCTAGACACACCACTGACACAACTCTGCCCAAGACCCAGCTCCACCCACCAGTGGGCAGGCACCAGCCCCTCCCACCAGGAAGCCTGCACAAGCCTCTAGACCAGCCTCACCCACCAGGGGGCAGACGTCAGAAGCAAGAAAACTACAATCCCACAGCCTGCAGAAGTGATTCCACAAACACAGGTCAGAACCTACCCCAGGACCAGCTGGTCCCTGGCCCTTGGGTGATGACAGGGGATTGTGCTGCTGGGACACATAGGACATCGCCTACAGAGGGCCAAAGTGGAGAAACATAACTAACCTTCCACATACATAAAAATACAAATAGAAATTTAGACAAAATGAGATGGCAGAGGAATATGTTCCAGATGAAGGAAAAAGATAAAACCCCAGAAGAACAACTAAGTGATGAGGAGACAGGAAATTTATCTCAGAAAGAGTTCCGAGTAATGATCATAAAGATGATCCAAGAACCTGGGAAAAGAACGGATGCACAGAGTGAGAATTTACAAGAAGTTTTTAAACAAAGAGCTAGAAAATATAAAGAACAGAGTTGAAAAATACAATAACTGAAATGAAAAATACACTAGAAGGAATCAACAGCAGAATAAATGAGGCAGAAGAACAGACAAGTGAGCTGGAACACCAAGTGGTGGAAATCACTGCCACAGAACAAAAGAAAAAATAATGAAAAGAAATGAGGAGAGTTTAAAAGACCTCTGGGAAAACATCAAATGCAACAAGGTCTGCATTATAGGGATCCCAGAAGGAGAAGAGAGAAAGGCCCTGAGAGAAACTATTTGAGGAGATAATAGCTGAAAACTTCCCTAACATGGAGAGGAAAGAGTCACTCAAGTCCAGGAAGTGCAGAAAGTCCCATACTAGATTAACCCAAGGAGGAATATGCAAATACATATAGTAATCAAATTGACAAAAATTAAAGAGAAAATATTAAAAGCGACAAGGGAAATGCAACAAACAAAATATAAGGAACCCCCCATAAGGTTATCAGCCGACTTTTCAGCAGAAACTGCAGGCCAGAAGGGATTGGCACCATATGTTTAAAGTGATGAAGGGGAACAAACTACAGCCAGGAATACTCTACCCATCAAGGCTCTTGCTCAGATTCGATAGAGAAATCAAAAACTTTACAGACAAGCAAAAGCTAAAAGAATTCAGCACCACCAAACCAGCTTTACAACAGATGCTAAAGGAACTTCTTTAAGTGGAAAAGAAAAGGCCACAATTAGAAACAAGAAAATTATGAAATGGGAAAGCTCACTGGTAAAGGCAAACATACAGTAAAGTTAGGAAATCATCCACACACAAATAATGTCAAAACCAGTAATTATGAGGAGAGTACAAATGCAGAATATTAGAAATGCATTTGAAATTAAGAGATCAGCAACTTAAAACAATCATGTATGTGTGCTATATCAAAACCTCAGGGAAACCATAAACCAAGTCTAAAATAGATATATACATACAAAAAAGAAAACAGAATGCAAATACAATGCTAAAGATATTTATCAAATCACAACAGAACAAAAGAGAAAAGGAAGAAAAAAAGACCTACAAAAAACAAACCCCAAACAATTAACAAAACAGAAATAAAAGCATACATGTCGATAATTACCTTAAATGTAAATGGATTAAATGCTCCAACCAAAACAAATAGACTGGCTGAATGGATTAAAAAAAAATTTTAAAGACCCATATATATGCTGTCTACAAAAGACCCACTTCAGATCTAGAGACACATATGGACTGAAAATGAGGGGGTGGAAAAAGGTATTCCATGCAAGTGGTAATCAAAAGAAAGCTGGAGTAGCAATACTCATATCAGACAAAATAGACTTTAAAGTAAAGACTGTTACAAAAGACAAAGAAGGACACTACATAATGATCAGGGATCAATCCAAGAAGATATAACAACTGTAAACATATATGCATCCAACATAGGAGCACCTCAATATATAAGGCAAATGTTAACAGACATAAAAAGAGAAATTGACAGTAACACAATAGTGGGGGATTTTAACATCCCACTTACATTAATGGACAGATCATCTAGATAGAAATCAATAAGGAAACACAGGTCTTAAATGACACATTAGACTAAATGGACTTATTTGATACTTATAAAGAATTTCATCCAAAAGCAAGAGAATACACATTCTTTTCGAGTGCATATAGAACATTCTCCAGGACAGATCACATGCTGGGCTACAAAGCAAGCCTAGGTAAATTTAAGAAAAGTGAAATCATATCAAGCATCTTTTCCAACCACAATGCTATATATTAGAAGTCAACTACAAGAGAAAAAAAAGCTGCAAAAACACACAAACATGTGGAGGCTAAACAATATGCTACTACAACAACCAATGGATCACTGAAGAAATCAAAGAGGAAATCAAAAAATACCTAGAGAGAAATGAAAACACAACAATCCAAAACCTGAGACACAGCAAAAGCAGTTTTAAGAGGAAAGTTTATAGCAATACAAGCTTACCTCAGGAAACAAGACAAATCTCAAACAACCTAACTTTACACCTAAAGCAACAAGAAAAAGAAAAAACAAAACCCAAAGTTAGTAGAAGGAAAGAAGTCATAAAAATCTGAGCAGAAATAAATGAAATAGAGACTAAGAAAACAACAAAAAAGATCAATGAAACTAAAAGTTGGTTCTTTGAAAAGATACACCAGATTAATAAACCTTTAGCCAGACTTATCAAGAAAAAAAGGGAGAGGGTCCAAATCAATAAAATTAGAAATGAGAAAGGAGAAGTTACAACTGACACCACAGAAATACGAAGGACCGTAAGAGACTACTATAAGCAACTATATGCCAATAAAGTGGACAACCTAGAAGAAATGGACAAATTCTGAGAAAGGTACAATCTCCCAAGACTGAACCAGGAAGAAACAGAAAATATGAACAAACCAATCACAAGCACTGAAATAGAAACTGTGACTAAAAATCTTCCAAAAAACAAAAGTCCAGGAGTCAAGATGGCAGAGTAGAAGGACGTGCCCTCACTCCCTCTTGAGAGCACAGGAAGCACAACTAGCTGCTGGACAATCATCAACAGGAAGACACTGGAACTCAATAAAAAAGACACCCCACATCCAAAGACAAAGGAGAAGCCACAATGAGATGGTAGGAGGGGCGCAATCACAGTAAAATCAAATCCCATAACTGCTGCGTGGGTGACTCACAGACTGGAGGACACTTATACCACAGAAGTCCACCCACTGGAGTGAAGGTTCTGAGCACCAGGTCAGGCTTCCCAACCTGGGGGTCCAGCAACGGGAGGAGAAATTCCTAGAGAATCAGACTTTGAAAGCTAGCAGGATTTGATTCCAGGACTTCGAAAAACTGGGGGAAACAGAGACTCCACTCTTGGAGGGCACACACAAAGTAGTGTGTGCATCAGGACCCAGGGGAACGAGCAGTGACCCCCATAGGAGACTGAACCAGACCTACCTGCTAATGTTGGAGGCTCTCCTGCAGAGGGGGTGGGTGGCTGTGTCTCACTGTGAGGACAAGGACACGGGCAGCAGAAATTCTGGGAAGTACTCCTTGGTGTAGGCCTCCCAGAGTCCACCATTAGCCCCACCAAAGAGCCTGGGGAAGCTCCAGTGTTGGGTCGCCTCAGGCCCAACAACCAACCCAGCCCCACCCATCAGCAGACAAGCGGATTAAAGTTTTACTGAGCTCTGCCCACCAGAGCAACAGCCAGCTCTACCCACCACCAGTCTCTCCCTTCAGGAAACTTGCAGAAGCCTCTTAGATAGCCTCATCCACCAGAGGGCAGACAGCAGAAGCAAGAAGAACTAAAATCCTGCAGCCTGTGGAATGAAAACCACATTCACAGAAAGACAAGATGAAAAGGCAGACAGCTATGTACCAGATGAAAAGATAAAACCCCAGAAAAACAACTAAATGAAGTGGAGATAGGCAACCTTCCAGAAAACGAATTCAGAATAATGATAGTGAAGATGATCCAGGACCTCGGAAAAAGAATGAAGGCAAAGATCGAGAAGATGCAAGAAATGTTTAACAAAGATCTAGAAGAATTAAAGAACAAACAGAGATGAACAATACAATAACTGAAATGAAAAATACACTAGAAGCAATCAATAGCAGAATAACTGAGGCAGAAGAATGGATAAGTGACCTGGAAGACAGAATGGTGGAATTCACTGCTGTGGAACAGAAAACAGGAAAAAGAATGAAAAGAAATGAAGACAGCCTAAGAGACCTCTGGGACAACATTAAATGCAACAACATTTGCATTATAGGGGTCCCAGAAGGAGAAGAGAGAGAGAAAGGATTCAAAAAAATATTTGAAGAGATTATAGTCAAAAACTTCCCTAACATGGGAAAGGAAATAGCCACCCAAGTCCAGGAAGTGCATAGAGTCCCACACAGGATAAACCCAAAGAGAAACACGTTCAGACACAGTAATCAAATTGGCAAAAAGACAAAGAAAAATTACTGAAAGCTGCAAGGGAAAAACAACAAATAACATGCAAGGGAACTCCCATAAGGTTAACAGCTGACTTCTCAGCAGAAACTCTACAAGCCGGAAGGGAGTGGCATGACATATTTTAAGTGATGAAAGGGAAGAATCTACAACCGAGATTACTCAACCCAGCACGGAACTCATTCACATTCGATGGAGAAATCAAAAGCTTTACAGAAAAGCAAAAGCTAAGAGAATTCAGCACCACCAAACCAGCTCTACAACAAATGCTAAAGGAACTACTCCAAGTGGGAAACACAAGAGAAGAAAAGGACCTACAAAAAACAAACCCAAAACAATTTAAAAAATGGTAATAGGAACATACATATCAATAATACCTTAAATGTGAATGGATTAAATGCTCCAACCAAAAGACACAGGCTCACTGAATGGATACAAAAACAAAACCCATATGTATGCTGTCTACAAGAGACCCACTTCAGACCTAGGGACACATACAGACTGAAAGTGAGGAGATGGAAAAAGATATTCCATGCAAATGGAAATCAAAAGAAGCTGGAGTAGGAATACTCATATCAGATAAAATACACTTTAAAATAAAGAATGTTACAAGAGGCAAGGAAGGACACTACATAATGATCAAGGGATCAATCCAAGAAGAAGATATAACAATTATAAATATATATGCACCCAACAGAAGAGCACCTCGATACATAAGGAAACTGCTAACAGCTCTAAAAGAGGAAATCGACATTAACACAATAACAGTGGGGGATTTTAACACCTCACTTACACCAATGGACAGATCACCCAAACAGAAAATAAGGAAACAGAATCTTTAAATGACACAATAGACCAGATAGATTTGATATTTATAGGACATTCCATCCAAAAACAACAGATTACATTTTCTTCTCAAGTGCACATGGAACATTCTCTAGGATAGATCACATCTTGGGTCACAAATCAAGCCTCACTAAATTTAAGAAAATTGAAATCATATCTAGCATCTTTTCTGACCACAACGCTATGAGATTAGAAATCAATTACAGGTAAAATGAACGCAAAAAACACAAACGTATGCAGGCTAAACAATACGTTACTAAATAACCAAGAGGTCACTGAAGAAATCAAACAGGAAATCAAAAAATACCTAGAGACAAATGACAATGAAAAGACGATGATCCAAAACCTATGGGATGCAGCAAAAGCCCTTCTAAGAGGGAAGTTTATAGCAATACAATCTTACCTCAAGAAACAACAAACATCTCAAATAAACAATCTAACCTTACACCTAAAGGAACTGGAGAAAGAAGAACAAAACCCATAGTAGAAGGAACGAAATCATAAAGATAATAGCAGAACTAAATGAAATAGAAACAAAGGAAACAATAGCAAAGATCAATAAAACCAAAAGCTGGTTCTTTCAGAAGATAAACAAAATTGATAAACCATTAGCCAGACTCATCAAGAAAGAGGGAGAGGACTCAAATCAATAAAAGTAGAAATGAAAGAGAAGTTACAATGGACACCTCAGAAATACAAATCATCCTAAGGGACTACTACAAGCAACTCTATGCAAATAAAATGGACAACCTGGAAGAAATGGACAATTTCTTAGAAAGGTATAACCTTCCAAGACTGAACCAGGAAGAAATAGAAAATATGAACAGACCAATCACAAGTAATGAAATTGAAACTGTGATTAAAAATCTTCCAACAAACAAAAGTCCAGGACCATATGGCTTCACAGGTGAATTCTATCAAACATTTAGAGAAGAGCTAACACCCATCCTTCTCAAACTCTTCCAAAACTGCAGAGGAAGGAACCTCCCAAACTCATTCTATGAGGCCACCATCACCCTGATACCAAAACCAGACAAAGATACTACAAAAAAAGAAAATTACAGACCAATATCACTGATGAATATAGATGCAAAAATCCTCAACAAAATACTAGCAAACAGAATCCAACAACACATTAAAAGGATCATACACCATGATCAAGTGGGATTTATCCCAGGGATGCAAGGATTCTTCAATATACGCAAACCAATCAATGTGATACACCATATTAACATACTGAAGAGTAA
Source organism: Neophocaena asiaeorientalis asiaeorientalis (assembly GCF_003031525.2). Lineage (NCBI taxonomy): Eukaryota > Metazoa > Chordata > Mammalia > Artiodactyla > Phocoenidae > Neophocaena > Neophocaena asiaeorientalis. The sequence continues at coordinate 10,318 of NW_020173723.1, read as the reverse complement.
AAACCTTACGGTCATCTCAATAGATGCAGAAAAAGCTTTTGACAAAATTCAACACCCGTTTATGATAAAAACTCTCCACAACGTGGGCACAGAGGGAACCTACCTCAACATAATAAAGGCCACCTACCTCAACATAATAAAGGCCATATGTGAAAAACCCACAGCAAACATCATTCTCAATGGTGAAAAACTGAATGCATTGCCTCTAAGATCAGAAACAAGACAAGGATGTCTACTTTCACCACTGTTGTTCAACATAGTTTTGGAAGTCCTAGCCATGGCAATCAGAGAAGAAAAAGAAATAAGAGGAATACAAATTGGAGAAGAAGTAAAACTATCACAGTTTGCAGATGACATGATACTGTACATAGAGAATGCTAAAGACGCCACCAGAAAACTACTACAGCTAATCAATGAATTTGGTAAAGTTGCAGGATTCAAAATTAATGCACAGAAATCTCTTGCATTCCTATACACCAATGATGAAAAATCTAAAAGAGAAATTAAGGAAACACTCCCATTTTCCACTGCAAAAAAAGAATAAAATACCTAGGAATAAACCTACCTAAGGAGACAAAAGACCTGTATGCAGAAAACTATAAGACACTGATGAAAGAAATTAAAGATGATACAAACAGATGGAGAGATATACCATGTTCTTGGATTGGAAGAAGCAACATTGTGAAAATGACTATACTACCCAAAGAAATCTACAGATTCAATGCAATCCCAATCAAATTACCAATGGCATTTTTTTACAAAACTAGAACAAAAAATCTTAAAATTTGTATGGAGATACAAAAGACCTCAAATAGCCAAAGGGGTCTGGAGGGGACAAAAAGGAGCTGGAGAAATCAGACTCCCTGACTTCAGACTATACCACAAAGCTAGAGTAATGAAGACAATATGGTAATGGCACAAAAACAGAAATATAGATCAATGGAATAGGATAAAAAGCCCAGAGATAAACCCACACACCTATGGTCAACTAATCTATGACAAAGGAGGCAAGGATATACAGTGCAGAAAGGACAGTCTCTTCAATAAGTTGTACTGGGAAAACTGGACAGCTACATGTAAAAGAATGAAATTAGAACATTCCCTAACACCATACACAAAAATAAACTCAAAATGGATGAGAGACCTAAATGTAATACCAGACACTATAAAACTCTTAGAGGAAAACATAGGAAAAACACTCTTTGACATAAATCACAGCAAGATCTTTTTGATCCACCTCCTGGAGTAATGGAAATAAAAACAAAAATAAACAAATGGGACCTAATGAAACTTAACAGCTTTTGCAAAGCAAAGGAAACTACAAACAAGACGAAAAGGCAACCCTCAGAATGGGAGAAAATATTTGCAAACGAATCAACAAAGGATCAATCTCCAAATTATATAAACCACTCATGCAGCTCAATATTAAAAAAACAAACAACCCAATCCAAAATGGGCAGAAGACCTAAATAGACATTTCTCCAAAGAAGACATACAGATGGCCAAGAAGCACATGAAAAGCTGCTCAACATCACTTATTATTAAGGAAATGCAAATCAAAACTACAATGAGGTATCACCTCATACCAGTTAGAATGGGCATCATCAGAAAATCTACAAACAAATGCTGGAGAGGGTGTGGAGAAAAGGGAACCCTCTTGCACTGTTGGTGGGAATGTTAATGGATACAGCCACTATGGAGAACAGTATGGAGGTTCCTTAAAAAACTAAAAATAGAATTACCATATGACCCAGCAATCCCACTACTGGGCATATACCCAGAGAAAACCATAATCCAAAGAGACACATGCACCCCAGTGTTCATTGCAGCACTATTTACAATAGCCAGGACATGGAAGCTACCAAAATGCCCATTGACAGATGAATGGATAAAGAAGATGTGGTACGTATATATAAAGGAGTATTACTCAGCCATAAAACGGAACGAAATTGGGTCATTTGTAGAGACATGGATGGATCTAGAGACTCATACAGAGTGAAGTAAGTCAAAGAAAAAACCAAATATCGTATATTAACGCATATATGTGGAACCTAGAAAAATGGTACAGATGAACCAGTTTGCAGGGAAGAAATTGAGACACAGGTGTAGAGAACAAACGTATGGACTCCAAGGGGGGAAGTGGCGGGGGGGGGGGGGTGATGAACTGGGAGATTGGGAGTGACATATATACACTAATATGTATAAAATGGGTAACTAATGAGAACCTGCTGTATAAAGAATTCAAAAAAACCCCACAAGAATCTTCCAACAAACCAAAGTCTGACACCAGATGTCTTCACAGGTGAATTCTATCAAACATTTATATTTTTAAAGATTTATTTTATTATTTATTTATTTTATGTTTGGCTACATCAGGTCTCAGTTGCAGCATGCAGGATCTTCGTTGAGGCATGCGGGATCTTTCATTGCAACACGCGGGCTCTTCATTGCAGCACGTGAGCTTCTCTCTAGTTGTGGAGTGTGGGTTTTTTCTCTCTAGTTGTGGCATGCAGGCTCCAGGGTGTGTGGGCTCGGTAGTTGTGGCGCGCAGGTTCCAGAGCGTGCAAGCTCTGTAGTTTGCAGCATGCAGCCTCTCTATTTGAGGCGCACGAGCTCTCTCGTTGTGACGCATGGGCTTAGTCACCCCACGAAATGTGGGATCTTAGTTCCCTGACAAGGGATCAAACCCGTGTCCCCTGCATTGTAAGGAGGATTCCTTACCACTGGACCACTGGGGAAGTCCCAATCGAACATTTAGAAAAGAGTTAGCACCTATCCTTCTGAAACTATTCCAAAAAACTGCAGAGGAAGAACACTCCCAAACTCATTCTATGAGGCCACCATCACCCTGATACCAAAATCAGACAAAGATACCACAAGGAAAGAAAATTACAGGCCAATATCACTGATGAAGACAGACACAAAAATCCTCCACAAAATACTAGCAAACAATCCAACAATATATTAAAAGGCTCATACATGATGATCAAGTGGGATTTATCCTAGGGAAGCAAGGATTCTTCAATACCTGCAAATCAATCACTGTGATACACCACATCAACAAACTGAAGAATAAAAACCACACGATCATCTCAGTAGATGTAGAATCTTTTCATAAAACTCAACATCCATTCATAATTTTAAAAAAAACTCAAAAAAAGAAAAAAAAACTCTTCAGAAAGTGGGCATAGAGGGAACATACCTCAACATAATAAAGGCCATATGTGACAAAGCCATAGCTAACATACTCAACAGTGAAAAGCTGAAAGCATTTTCTCTAAGATCAACAAGACAGGATGCCCACTCTCACCACTTTTATTCAACAGGGTTTTGGAAGTCCTAGCCACAGTCATCAGAGAAGAAAAAGAAATAATAGGAATCCAAACCAGAAAAGAAGAAGTAAAACCGTCACTGTTTGCAGATGACATGTTACTATACACAGGAAATCCTAAATACGCTACCAGAAAACTACTAAAGCTCATTACAAATTTGGTAAAGTCGCAGGATACAAGATTAACACAAAGAAATCTGTTGCATTTCTATACACTAACAATGAAAGATAGGAAAGAGGAAGTAAGGAAACAATCACATTTACCATCACATCAAAAAGAATAAAATACCTAAGAATAAACTTATCTAAGGAGGCAAAAGATCTGAACTCTGAAAACTATAAGACAGTGATGAAAGAAATAAAAGATGACACAAACAGATGGAAAGATAGACCATGTTCTTGGATTAGAAGGGTCAACATTGTCAAAATGGCTATACTAGCCAAGGCAATCTACAGAGTCAATGCAATCCCTATCAATTAGCAATGGTGGACTTTCCTGGTGGCACAGTGGTTAAGAATCCACCTGCCAATGCAGGGGTCACAGGTTCAATCCCTGATCTGGGAAGATCCCACATATCGTGCAGCAACTAAGTTCATGTGCCACAACTACTGAGCCTGTGCTCTAGAGCCCTCAAGCCACAACTGCTGAACCTGCACGGAACAACTATTGAGCCCACATGCCTAGAGCCTCTGCCCCCCAACAAGAGAAACCACCTCAACAAGAAGCCCACGCACCACAATGAAGAGTAGCCCTCGCTCGCTGCAACTAGAGAAGGTCTGTGTGCAACAACAAAGACCCAACGCAGCCAAAAATAAAAAACAATTTTAATTAAGAAAAAAAATTAGCAATGGCATTTTTCACAGAACTAGAACACAAAGACCCTAAATAGCTAAACCAATCTTAAGGAAAAAAAACGGAGCTGGAGGAATATGGCTCCCTGACATCACACTATATGACAAAGCTACAGTAATCAAAATAGTATGGTACTGGCACAAAAAACAGACACATGGATCAATGGAACAGGATAGAAAACCCAGAAATAAACCCACTCACCTATGGTCAATTAACCTACAACAAAGGAGGCAAGAATTTACAATGGAGAAAAGACACTCTCTTCAATAGGTGGTGCTGGGAAAACTGGATAGCTACATGTAAAAGAACGAAATTGGAACATTCTCTAACACCATACAAAAAAATAAACTCAAAATGGATTAAAGACCTAAATATAAGAAGAGATACTATAAAACTCCTAGAGGAAAACATAGGCAGAACACTCTTTGACATAAATCCCAGCAGTATCTTTCTGGATGCATCTCCTAGAGTAATGGAAATAAAAAACAAGCTGGACCTAATTAAACGTAAAAACTTTTGCAAAGCAAAGGAAACCATAAACAAAACGAAGAGACAACTCACAGAATGGGAGAAACTATTTACAAATGAAGTGACCGGCAAAATATACAAATAGCTCATGCAGCTCACTGTCGAAAAAAATAAACAACCCAATCAAAAAATGGGCAGAAGATCTAAATAGACATTTCTTCAAAGAAGACATACAGATGGCCAAAAAGCACATGAAAAGATGCTCAACATCACTAATTATTAGAGAAATACAAATCAAAACTACAGTGAGGTATCATCTCACTTCAGTCAGCATGGCCGTCATCAAAAAATCTACAAACAATAAATGCTAGAGAGGGTGTGGAGAAAAGGGAACCCTCCTACACTGTTGGCAGGAATGTAAATTGGTACAACCGTTATGGAGAACAGTATAGAGATTCCTTAAAAAACTAAATGTAGAACTACCATATCATCCTGCAATCCCATTCCTGGGCATATATCTGGAGAAAGCCATAATTTGAAAAGATGCATGCACCCCAATGTTCAGAGCAGCTCTATTTACAATAGCCAAGACACAGAAGCAAAGTAAACATCCACTGACAGATGAATAAAGAAGATGTGGTATGTGTGTATATCTGTGTGTGTGTGTGTGTGTACACACAGACAATGGACTATTACTCACCCATAAAAAAGAATGAAATAATGCCATTTACACAACATGGATGGACCGGGAGATTATCATACTAAGTGAAGTCAGAGAAAGACAAATGTCATATGATACCACTTATATGTGGAATCTAAAAAAAGATACAAATGAATTTATTTACAAAAAAGAAATAGACCCACTGACATAGAAAACAAACTTATGGTTATCAAAAGGGAAGCGGGGAGGGATAAATTAGAAGTTTGGAATTAACATATACACTACTATATATAGAGAGAACCAACGGGGACCTACTGTAGAGCACAGGGAACTATACTCAATATTTTGTAATAACCCATAAGGGAAAAGAATCTGAAAAAGAATACATATATATAACTGAATCACTTTGCTGTACACCTGAAACTAATACAATATTGTAAATCAACTATAATTCAATAAAAATACAAAATTTAAATTAAAAAAATTAAAAAAAAATAATTTAAAAATATACAAAATTACAGAGCACTCACATCATCACTGCCACTGAGATACAACCTCTTGAAGTATTCCACACAGATATGCATATGTGTAACATGAGTGTAACCTGCCGTTTTACTTATCACAAGCACCTTTCTTGACAATACATATTCACCTCTATGTCATTGTTTTAAGGATCACACGGCATATCTAGCAGCCCCCTACTGTTGACACTTAGGATGTTTTCAGTGTTTTGCAACTATGGATAGTCTATGATGAACAATCTTTTGTGTACTCTTAGTACCTTAATTACCTACCCTTTTTTTCTAGATAAGTTCCTAGAAGTGGAATTGCCAGATCAAAGGTTATGCCATATTGAAGACTTTCAACACATCTATATTGGCACACGACTGTTGACAAGGCCTGTCAGTTCTTCCTTGGAACTTATCTTCAATTTGTCCTTTCCTTTCTGTCGCTAAGAATTCATCATCTTATGCCCCACTCCACCCTCAACTGATACCACTGCCTAAAATCTCTATGATAAAATGCTTCCTACCCACAGAATCACTGTGGATTTAGAGGTGGGAGTCCATTGTAGAAGAACCGTCTTAAGTATTTTTCAAAAGTTCCCAAAAGTCTAAAGTGGGGCTCCTTAACTTGCAGCATTGGGAGTCAAGGAGGGCAGCCATTGTAAAGGGGGATATACCAGAGCAGCTGGTGTGGATCTAGGGGGCACTTCTCGGAAATTACGGGAGAAACAGGCCAGATGAGATGGGGAAAGTGGAGCTGCAGGACAAGAGAACCTAGAGCTTTCAAGAAGAGCCGCATGAAGAAACAGGACAGAGAGGAAGTTAAACCTTTTAATTCATGGGGCTTTATAGGGTCAACCAGGAGCAGGGTCAGGCCAGAGAGAGAATAAGAAACAACAGAGTCCCTTTCCAGCACGCTACAAAACACAGCCAATCCACTGTCTCCAGTTAAGGAAAGCCTCTCGATGCTGCTCCTCCTCCAACTACTGCCTCGTTTCTCTCGTTCCCTTTACAGCAAAAGGCCTCAGTACAGCTGCCTCTACTCGCTGTCTCCAACTCCTCCCCTCTCATTACCCCTTGAGCCCACTCGCATCAAGATTTTGCGCCCACGTCGCAATAAAACTCTTGTCAGAAACCTCGATGACCTTAACAGCATTACATCCCGTAACAGCATAACATCCCGTAACAGCATTACATCCCGTAACAGCATTACATCCATTAACAGCATTACATCCCGTAACAGCATTACATCCATTAACAGCATTACATCCATTAACAGCATTACATCCCGCGGTTGATTTTTTTTCCCCCTTATCAATTTATTTATTTATTTATTTTTGGCTGCGTTGGGTCTTTGCTGCACACAGGCTTTCTCTAGTTGTGGCGAGCGGGGGCTACTCCTCCTTGCGGTGCGCAGGCTTCTTCTCATTGTGGTAGCTTCTCTTCTTGCAGAGCACGTCCTCTAGGCTCACTAGTAGTGGATCGCGGGCTCTAGAGCGCAGCCTCAGGAGCTGTGGCGCACGCGCTTACTTGCTGTGCAGCATGTGGGATCTTCCTGGACCAGGGCTCGAACCCGTGTCCCCTGTATTAGCAGGCGGAATCTTAACCGCTGCACCACCAGGCAAGCCCCCCCACGCCCGCGGTTGATTCTTTTTTTTTAAGTTGTTATTATTAGCTTTATTTATTTTATAAACATTTTTATTGGAGGATAATTGCCCCGCGGCTGATTATTAACTCCCGACTCCCTCAACTTGTCAGCAGTATCTGACACACCTGATCACTCCTTCCTCCTCAGAACACTTTCCTTCCTTGGCTTCCAGGACCCCACCCTCTCTTGGTTCTCCTCCTCCCTCTCTGGCTGCCCCCTCTCGGCCTCCTTTGGTAGTTTGTCCTCATTTCCCAGGCCAGCAGCTTGCATTTGGCGTTCCAGGCCCAATCTTTGGCCCTCACCTCTCTACTTCCCCGGTGCCCTCATCGACTCTCATGTCTTTAATAATCCTCTATATGCTCATCTCTTGCCTGGGGCTCTCCCACGGCCTGACTCCTACCGACAAGTGCCTGCTCCACGCCTCCACGGAAATACTGAATGGGTGTCTGAAACTTAAATATGTCCAGAACTAAATTCCTCAGTGCACCCCCAAAGCTGCTTCACCCACAGGCTCCCCCATTTCAGTTAATGGAAATTCCATCCTCGTAGCTGCTCTTCAGGCCAAAACACTTGATTCATCTACGACATCCCTCCTGTACGTCACTTCCTATCCATCACCAAATGCTTTAAAATATAGCCAGAATCCAAGCACTGCTCGCAGACCCCTCTGCTCCCACCCTGGGTCCCAGCCAATAATTGTCTCTTGCCTGGATTATTACAACGACCCAATAACTGCTCCCCTGCTTCTGCTCTTGCCTCCCCCTCCATCTGCTTCACACAGCAAGCAGAGCGTTGAAAACAAAAGGTCAGTTGAATCTTCTGTGCGAAGCCGTTAGGACCTTCCCTCTTACTTCTAGTGGTTCTCAAACACCCAGACAGGCTCTGTTATTTCTCTTCCCCTCACTCTCTCAGCTACAGCCCCACTGGCCTCACTGCCAGTGAAGGTGCCAGGCTTGTTCCCATCTTTGAACTTACTATTTCTTCCGCCTGGAATGCTCTTCCCCCACATAGCCACATGGGCTGCTCACTCACCGGGCGCAGGTCTTAACTCACACCACTTTCCTGAAGTCTTGTTACTGAACTGCAAGTTCGTGGAGTTTGG
>NW_020173723.1:0-1730 GCF_003031525.2 Neophocaena asiaeorientalis asiaeorientalis | reverse complement strand
GGCTACGTGCTCATGATCATCAAGCAGTTAATTTCTTCCACTTGCTGCTGGTTTTAGCATCTGAAAAACTGAGGAACTGAGTTTTCAGCATCTGAAACTCATCAGATAATATTATCTAGGTACTTCAGAGAGGAGCTAAAGCAGAGGAGGTGGGGAGAGTTCTGTCCCGGGAAGCCCCATAGGGTCCTGCTCCTTGGTCTTCCCTCATCGTTTTCTGATTGACATTTGCAACCTTGCTTTATTTTTCTCCATAGAACATAACGCCATCAATCATGCTACATTTTTTTCTTAAAAACCATTTTATTTGGAAATAAGTTCAAAACCACTGAAAAGTTCCAAGAATAAGAGCAGCACAAAGAACACCCACATATCCTTTACCCAAATTCACTTATTAACATGTTATCCCGTTTGCTTCATTTGCGCTCTCTTTGCCTCTCTCTCTTTCACACAGTCACAAATACACAACTTTCTTCTGAACCATTTGAGAATAAGTTATATACATGTGGCCCTTTGTCTCTAAATACTTCAGTATATGTTCCCTAAAGATACGGATATTCTCTTACACAACCATAGTTATCAACCAGTAAGTTTAACATTGATACAATGCTTTTCTACCACCTGTATCCATTTTTCTCTCCAGTACAAGGTCAAGTCTACTATCAGATGTATTGCGTTTGGATTGTCTGACTCTTTACTCTCCTTTAATCTGAAGCATGTCCACATCCTTCCTTTGTCTTTTATGACATTGCCATTTTTGAAGAAGACAGTCCCTCTGTAACTGAGCAGGACCCTATGGGTCCTTCCTGGGACAGACCCTTCCCCATATCCTCTACTGTAGCTCCTCTCTGAAGTACATGGATAATAATATCTCAAGCCTATTTCCTGAGGTTTTCAGGGACCAAAACCACCACCAAATGGGAAAAATTAACTGCTAGATGATCATGAGCACGTAGCCTCCCTCCCCCCTCCCACACACCTACTAGCACCTAAGAATTGATTAACGGCTAACCACCTCAACATCAACCAATCAGAGAACTGTGCACGAGCTGATCATGTACCCTGCAACCCCGCTCCGCACGTGGCCTTTAAAACTGTTTTGCTGAAACCTTTCAGGGAATCCAGGCTTTGGAGGGCACCAACACCCGTCTCCTTGCATTGCCCTGCAATAAACATTTCTTTGCTCCAAACTCTGACATATTGGGATCGTTGGGCCTCACTGTGCATCGGGCACGTGAACGTGCGTTTCGTAACAACATGGCAAAATTCAACACCATGTGGCCAGGAGGTCAAAATTAACATCACCACTGAGGGGTCAAAGAACACTGTGTCGGACTTCCTTGGTGGTGCAGTGGTTAAGAATCCGCCTGCCAATGCAGGGGTCACGGGTTCGAGACCTGGTCTGGGAAGATCCCACATGCCGTGGAGCAACTAAGCCCGTGTGCCACAACTACTGAGACTGCGCTCTAGAGCTCGCAAACCACAACTACTGAGCCCGCGTGCCACAACTACTGAAGCCCTCATATCTAGAGCCCGTGTTCTGCAACAAAAGATGCCACTACAATGAGAAGCCTGTGCACCGCAATGAAGAGTAGCTCCCGTTTGACGCAACTAGAGAAAGCCCGCGTGCAGCAACAAAGACCCAACGCACCCCCCAAAAAAAAGAAAAGAACACTGTGTGACTCAAACATGACATCCTGAGAAGGATGCTGCATTGCTCTGTAACATTCCAG
>NW_020173722.1:328450-446603 GCF_003031525.2 Neophocaena asiaeorientalis asiaeorientalis | reverse complement strand
AGTATCAAGTATCTTTTCTGACCACAATGCTATGAGTCTAGGTAACAATTACAGAAAAATAACAGTAAAAATACAAACACATGGAGGCTAAAATATACACTAGTAAAATAACCAAGAGACCACCGAAGAAATCAAGAGGAAATTAAAAAATACCTAGAAACAAATGAGAAGGAAAACACAATGACTCAAAACCTATGGGATACAGCAAAAGCAGTTCTAAGAGGGAAGTTTATAGCAATACAATCCTATTTACCCCAGGAATGCAAAGGATTCTTCAATATGTGCAAATCAATCAATGTGATACACCATATTAACAAATTGAAGGATACAAAACATATGACCATCTCAATAGATGCAGAGAAAGCTTTCAACAAAATTCAACACCAATTTATAATAAAAATTCTCCAATAAGTAGGCATAGAGGGAAGTTACCTCAAGATAAAAAAGGCCATATATGACAAACCCACAGCCATCATCGTTCTCAGTGGTGAGAAACTGAAAGCATTTCCACTAAGATCAGGAAGAAGACTAGGTTGCCCACTCTCACCACTATTTTGCAACATATTTTTGGAAGTTTTAGCCACACCAATCAGAGAAGAAAAAGAAATAAAGAGTCCAAATCAGAAAAGAAGTAAAGCTGTCACTGTTTGCAGATGATATGATACCATACATATAGAACCTAAAGATGCCACCAGAAAACTACTAAAGGTAATCAATGAATTTGGTAAAGTAGCAGGATTTAAAATTAATGCACAGAAATCTCTTGCATTCCTATATAGTAATGATGAAAAATCTGCAAGAGAAATTAATGAAACACTCCCATTTACCATTGCAACAAAAAGAATAAAATACCTAGGAATAAACCTACCTAAAGACGCAAAAAACATTTATGCAACAAACTGTAAGACACTGATGAGAGAAATTAAAGGTGATACCAACAGATGGAGAGATATACAACATTCTTGGATTGGAAGAATCAACATTGTGAAATGACTATACTACCCAATGCAATCTACAGATTCAATACAATCCCTATCAAACTATCAATGGCATTTTTCACAAAACTAGAAAAAAAATTCACCATGTGTATGGAAACACAAAAGACCCCTAGTAGCCAAAGCAATCTTGAGAAAGAAAAAGGGAGTTAGAGGAATGAAGCTCCCTGACTTCAGACTATACTACAAAACTACAGTAATCAAGACAGTATGGTACAGGCACATAAGCAGAGATATAGATCAATGGAACAGGATAGAAAGCCCAGAGATAAAGCCATGCACATATGATTACCTTATTTTTGATAAAGGAGGCAAGAATATACAAGGAAGAAAAACAGCCTCTTCAATAAGTGGTGCTGGGAACACTGGATAGCTACATGTAAAGGAATGAACACTCCCTAACTCCATACACAAAAAGAAACTCAAAATGTATTAAAGACCTAAATGTAAGACTGTATACTATAGAGCTTTTAGAGGAAAACATAGGTAGAACATAGGCAGAATCACAGCAAGATCCTTTTTGACCCACCTCCTAGAGAAACGGAAATAAAAACAAAAATTTAAAAAATGAGACCTAATGAAGCTTAAAAGCTTTTGCACAGCAAAGGAAACCATAAACAAGATGAAAAGACAAACCACAGAATGGAAGAAAAAATTTGCAAATGAAGCAACTGATAAAGGATTAATCTCCAAAATTTACAAGCAGTTCATGCAGCTCAATATGAAAAACACAAACAACCCAATCCAAAAATGGGCAGAAGACCTAAAGAGACATTTATCCAAAGAAGATATACAGATTGCCAACAAACACATGAAAGAATGCTCAACATCATTAATCATTAGAGAAATGCAAATCAAAACTACCATGAGTTATCACCTCACACCAGTCAGAATGGCCATCATCAAAATATCTACAAGCAATAAATGCTGGAGAGGGTGTGGAGAAAAGGGAACCCTCTTACACTGTTGGTGGGAATGCAAACTGATATAGCCACTATGGAGAATAGTATGGAGGGTCCTTAGAAAACTAAAAATAGAACTACCATATGACCCAGCAATCCCACTACTGGGTATATACCCGGAGAAAACCATAATTCAAAAAGAGTCTTATACCACAATGTTTATTTCAGCTCTATTTACAATAACCAGGACATGGAATCAACCTAAGTGTCCATTGACAGATGAATGGATAAAGAAGATGTGGCACATATATGCAATGGAATATTACTCAGCCATAAAAAGAAACCAAACTGAGTTATTTGTAGTGAGGTGGATGGACTAGAGTCTGTCATACAGAGTGAAGTAAGTCAGAAAGAGAAAACACATACCATATGCTAACACATATATATGGAATTGAAAAAAAAATGGTTCTGAAGAACCTAGGGGCAGGACAGGAATAAAGACACAGATGTAGAGAATGGACTTGAGGACATGGGGAGGGGGAAGGGTAAGCTGGGATGAAGTGAGAGAGTGGCATGGACTAACATATACTACCAAATGTAAGATAGCTAGTTGGAAGCAGCCACATAGAACAGGGAGATCTGCTTGGTGCTTTGTGATTAGCTAGAGGGGTAGGATATGGAGTGTGGGAGGGAGACGCAAGAAGGAGGCAATATGGGGATATATGTATATGTATAGCTGATTCACTTTGTTATAAAGCAGAAACCAACACACCATTGTAAAGCAATTATACTTCCATAAAGACGTTTAAAAAAAAATTCAAGCATCTCAATGTTCATAGCAGCATTATTTACAATTGCCAAGATATGGAAGCAGTCTAATTGTCCATCAACAGAAGAATGGATTAAGAAGTTGTGGTGTATATACACACACACACACACACACAATGGATTATTACTCAGCCATAAAAAAGAATGAAATTTTGCCATTTGAAGCAACATGGATGGACTTTGATGGTATTATGCTAAGTGAAATAAGTCAGACAGAGAAATACAAAAACTGAATGATATCACTTATATGTGGAATCTAAAAATTAAAACACACTAATGAATATAACAAAAAAGAAAGAGACTCACGGATATAGGGAACAAATTAGTGGTTATCAGTGTGGAGAAGTGAGTGGGAACAGGTGAGATAGTGGTAGGGGATGAAGAGGTAAAATCTATTATGTATAATATAAGCTACAAGTGTATATTATACAACACAAGGGATATAGCCAATATTTTATAATACTATAAGTGGAGTATAACATTTAAAAATTATGAATCACTGTATTGGATATCTGTAACTTATATATTATTGTTTTTCAACTATACTTCACTTTATAAAAAAAACACTCTAGAAACAATGTATAGTAGACTAAAAGAGAAGAATGCATAAGTGATCTGGAATATAGAGTAATGGAAATAAGCTAATCAGAACAACAGACAGAAATACAAAGGAAACAAACAAATAAAAGCAACATACAAGATCTATGGGATAATATCAAGCATACCAACATTTGCATTATAGGGGTTCCAGAACGAGAAGGGAATTAAAAAATGCATTTGAAGAAATTATGGCTGAAAACTTCCCAAACCTAAAGAAGGAAACAGCCAGGTACAGGAAGCACAGAGGCTCTCAAACAAATGAACACAATAGACCCACACCAAGACATATCATAATTAAAGTGGCATAAGTTAACGATAAAGAGAGAGTTCTAAAGGCATCAAGAGAAAGACAAAGAGTCATATACCAGGGAATCCCCACAAGGCTATCAGCTTCTTTCTCTGCAAAACTTTGCTGGTGAGATGGGAGTGGCATGATATATTCAAAGTACTGAAAGGAATAAACCTGCCACTTAGTATACTGTACACAGCTAGATCATAATTTATAATGGAAGGAGAGATAAAGAGCTTCTCAAACAGGTAAAAAATAAAATAATACAGCAATATTGAATTTACGTTAAAAGAAACGTTGAAGGGTCTTCTCTAAATTGAAGAAACCTAAGAATCTATAGGAAAGGGAAAATCCTGATAGGAAAGGTAAATATATAGTAAAGATAGAAGATCACTTAAATAAGCCTACACATCCATTAAAAGACAAATAATTGTAAACCAAATGAAATCTCAGTAAATAGTAAATGGATAAGCTATGACATCAAAAACACAAAATGTGGGGAAGAGGAATACAATATCTTTTAAAATGTGTTTGAAACTTAAATGACAATCAGTTTAAAGCAAGTAGATACAATTATGGGCCAACATATATGAACTCCTTGGTAACCACAAATCAAAAACCTACAATAGATAAACAAAAACTAGCAAGAAAGGAACCCAAACACACTATTAAAGAAAATAATCAAACCATAATGGTAGAAACAATAAAAGGGAATGAATAGAGAACAACTACAAAAACGACTGGAAACAAGGAATAAAAAGGCAATAAAGACATATCTTTCAATAATTATTTCAAATGTCGATGTATGAAATGCTCCAATCAAGAGACACAAGTTGAATGCACCTACGGTCACCTTATCTATGAAAAAGGAGGCAAAAATACACAATGAAGAAAAGACAGCCTCTTCAATAAGTGGTGTTGGGAAAACTGGATAGCTACATGTAAAAGAATGAAATTAGAACACTCTTTAACACCATATACAAAAATAAACTCAAAATGAATTAAAGACCTAAATGTAAGGTCAGACACTATAAAACTCTTAAAGGAAAACATAGGCAGAACACTCTTTGACATAAATTGCAGCAAGATCTTTTTTGACCCACCTCCTAGAGTAATGAAAATAAAAACAAAAATAAATAAATAGCACCTAATGAAACTTAAAAGCTTTTGCACATCAAAGGAAACTATAAGCAAGACAAAAAGACAACCTTCAGAATGGGTGAATATATTTGCAAATGAAGCAACTGACAAAGGATTAATCTCCAAAATATACAAGCAGTTTGTGCAGCTCAATATCATAAAAACAAACAACCCAATCAAAAAATGGGCAGAAGACCTAAATAGACATTTCTCCAAAGAAGACATACAGACAGCCAAGAGGCACACGAAAAGATGCTCAACATCAGTAACTACTAGAGAAATACAAATCAAAACTACAATGAGGTATCACCTCACACTGGTCAGAATTGCCATCATCAAAAAAATCTACTAACGCTAAATGCTAGAGAGGGTGTGGAGAAAAGGGAACACTCATGCACTGTTGGTGGGAATGTAAATTGATACAGCCATTATAGAAAACAGTATGGAGGTTCCTTAAAAAACCAGAAATAGAATTACCATATGTCCCAGCAATCCCACTACTGGGCCTATACCCTGAGGAAACCATAATTCAAGAAGACAGAGGCACCCTAGTGTTAATTGTAGCACTATTTACAATAGCCAGGACATGGAAACAACCTAAGTGTCCATCAATAGATGAATGGATACAGAAGATGTGGTACATATATACAATAGAATATTACTCAGCCATTAAAAAGAAAGAAATTGGGTCATTTGTAGAGATGTGGATGGACTTAGTGACAGTCATGCAGAGTGAAATACATCAGAAAGAGAAAAACAAATGTCATATATTAACACATATATGTGGAATCTAGAAAAATGGTATAGATGATATTATTTGCAAAGCAGAAATAGAGACATAGAGAACAAATGTATGGGTATCAAGGAGGAAAGAGGGGGGCAGTGGGAGGAATTGGGAGATTGGGATTGACACATATACACTATTGATACTATGTATAAAATAGACAACAAATGAGAACATACTGTATAGCACAGGGAACTCTACTTAATGCACTGTGGTGACCTAAATGGGAAAGAAGTCCAAAAAGAGGGGACATATGTATATTCATAGCTGATTCATTTGGCTGCACAGTAGAAACTAACACAACATTGTAAAGCAACTATACTCCAATAAAAATTCATTAAAAAAAAAGACACAAGGTGACTGGATTAAAAAAAAGCACAAGACCCTTCAATATGCTGCTTCCAATAGACTGACTTCAGGGCTAAAGAAACATACAGACTGAAGGTGTGGGGATGGAAAAAGATATGCAAATGGAAAAGAAAAGAAAGTGAAAACAACATTGCCCATACCAGAAAAAAAAATAGACTTTAAAACAAAGTTTATAACAAATAAAGGCATTGTATATTAATAAAGGGAATGATAAAGGGATAAATACCAGAAGAGGATATTACACTCGTTCACATGTACACATTCAATACAGAAGCACCGGGCTTCCCTGGTGGCGCAGTGGTTGGGAGTCCGCCTGCCAATGCAGGGGACACGGGTTCGTGCCCCGGTCTGGGAAGATCCCACATGCTGCGGAGCGGCTGGGTCCGTGAGCCATGGCCGCTGTGCCTATGCGTCCGGAGCCTGTGCTCTGCGACAGGAGAGGCCACCAGCAGTGAGAGGCCTGCGTACCACAAAAAAAAAAAAAAAAAAGTCAGAAGCACCTAAATATATAAAGGGACAAATTGACTATAACATAATAATAGTAGGGAAATTTAACATCCCATTGACATCAATGGACACATCATTCAGGCAAAAAGTAAATAAGGCAAGAACAGTCTTAAATGACACAATAGACCAATAGTATTTAATAGATATCTACATGACATTACATCCAAAAATAGCAGAATAAAAATTCTTTTCAACTCTACATGGGAGGTTCTCCAGAATAGATCACATACTATGCCACAAAATAAGCCTCAACAAAATTAAGAGGATAGAAATTATATCAAGCATTTTCTCCAACCACAATGGTATGAAACTAGAAATCAACTACCAAGAAAAGTGGGGGAAAAAAACAAGCAAGTGGAGACTAAACAGCATGCTTCTAAAAAATACCAATTGGTCAATGATTAAATCAAAGAGAAAATTTAAAACTACCTCAAGATGAATGAAAATGGAAATATCACTTTCCAAAATCTATGGAATGCAGCAAAAGAAGTTCTAAGAGGGAGGTTCATAGCAATATAGGTCTTCCTCAAGAAACAGGAAAAATCTCAATCAGTCTTACCTACCACCTAAAAAAACTAGAAAAAGGAAACTAACAAAGCCCAAAGTCAGCAAAATGAAGGAAATAATAAAGGTCACATAGGAAATAAATAAAATAGAGATTGAAAAAACAATAGAAAAATCAATGAAACAAAGAGCTGATGTTTTGGAAAGATAAACAAAACTAATAAAACTTTAGCCAGAAGAAAAGAGAGAGGACACAAATAAACAAAAAAAGAAATGAAGCAGGAGAAATAACCAATACCACAAAGATACAAAAAATCATGAGAAAACATACAGATGGCCAACAGGCACATGATATGATGCTCAACCCTGGCTAATCATCAGAGAACTGCAAATCAAAACCACCATGAGATAGCACCCTACACATATCATAATAGCTATCCTCACAAGGTCTACAGATAACCAATATTGACAAGGATATGGAGAAAACGTAACCCTTGTACACTGTTAATGGGAATGTAAATTGGTGCAGCCACTATGGAAAACAGTATGGAGGTTCCTCAAAAAACTAAAACTAGAACTACCATATGATCCAGCAATTCCACTCTTTGGTATATATCTGAGAATAAAGAAAACATCAATTCGAAAAGATACATGAACCACAAATTTCAGAGCAGCATTATTTACAAGAGCCAAGATATGGAAGCAACCTGTGTCTATCAACAAATGAATGGATAATGAAGATGTGGTTTATATATATATATATATATATATATATATATATATATATATATATACACACACACACAATGGAATATTAGCCATAAAAATGAAATTCTACCTCTTGCAACAATATGGATGGACCTAGTTTTATTATGCTTAGTGAAATAAATCAAAGATAACACTATGTTATTATTTATATATAGAATCTAAAACATGAAACAAAGAAATCAATATAACAAAACAGAAACAGACTCACATATATAAAGAACAATCTAGTGATTACCAGTAGGGAGAGAAAAGGGGGAAGGGGAAAATTAGCAGTGAGGATTAAGAGGCACCAACTACTATGTATAAAATAAATAAGCTACAAGGATATGTTATACAGCACAGGGAATATAGCCAATATCTTATAATAACTTTAAATGGAATGTAATCTGTAATAATATTGAATTACTATGTTATATGCCTGAAACTAATATAAATTTGTAAATCAACTATACTTCAATTTTTAAAAAGACACAGTATGTGCCATAAGGGAGTGTAGATACTAAAAGTAAGACGTTTAGGTAAGCAGTGTTACATTGCTATTACCATCATTTACGTAATCAATGCAATGTTAAAGACATACACATTATCTTCTTTAGTTCTCAAACTGCCCTTGAGGAAGGTAATACGCATATCATTTTATTGTTGGACATCTTTATGATCATTGCCTTGATCTCTTTATTGGGTAAATTGCTTATCTCTACCTCATTTAGATCTTTTCTGAGTTTGTGTTGTTCGTTTGTTTGAAGCATACTCCTCTGTTTCCTCATTTTGCCCAATCTCTGAGTTTATTTCTATGTATTAGGTAGGTTGATTACATTTTCCTCTTTTAGAGAAATGGCCTTATGTAGGCTACATCCTGAGGGACCCAGCAGCATGCTCCCCTCTGGTCACCAGAGTCTGTGTTGGTAGGTGGGGTTGACCCCTGTCCTGATTGTCTGTGAAGCTGTGCTTCATGCAGTGGCTGCAGGCACAGTGGATGGTGGGGTGGTCTTCCCATGCAGTTGGCTGCATGGCCCAGGGGGCTCGGAGTTGGTGCTGGCCCACTGGTGGGCGGGGTGGGGTCCCTGGTACTAATATACTAGAGGGGGGGTTCCAAAATGGCACTTGCCAGTGATAGCTCCTCATAAGGAGCCTCCCAGAAAGGCTGCCACCAATGGCTCTATCCCCAGCACAAGTTCCAGTTGCCTCCTGCCTCTCTGGGAGGCTCTCCAAGAAAGCAGGAAGGGGGTCTGACCCAGGTCACTTCTAATTATTGCCTCTGCACTGGGACTCCAAGCATGTGAGATTTTGCATGCACAATTTAAGAAAGGATTCCCCATTTCCTATAGCCCTCAGACTCTCCCATATGCAAGTTCCACCAGCCTCCAAAGCCAAATGTTCTGAGGACTCGTCTTCCTGGTGCAGGACTCCCTGGCTGAGGAGTCTGATGTGGGGCTTGGACCTCTCTTTCCCTGGGGAGGGCCTCTGCGATTGTGATTATCCTCGCATTTCTAGGTCACCTTCCCAGGGGAGTGAGTCTTGACTATACCATGTCTCCACACTTCCTACCCATCTTGTTGTGGTTCCTTCTTTATACCTTTAGTTGTAGAAAATCTTTTCTGCTAGTCTTCAGGTTGTTCTCATAGTTGCTCTGTAAATAATTGTAATTTTGGTGTGTCCATGGGAAGAGATGAGTTCAGGGTCTTCCTACTTGGCCACCTCCTCTAATACCCTATACTTTATTTTATTTTATTTTATTTTTTAAGTGTACTGTCTTTTATTTATTTTTTTCGATCTCCGCGTCTTACTCTTCCGCCATCTTCAAGGTCCCCCCCTCTACCCTATACTTTAGAAAGAGGTGACAGCAAATGAAAATATTGATCAAGCCTGAGATTTTTTCTGTTAAATGTGATATGTGTCACAGATGACACATTTTTATATATTCACATCACTTATCCCAAGAGGACATCACACAGAAGCCATAAATCCTGGCAAATAGAAGTAAAAGCAGAACCATAATTGATAATGTATTAATTTTTCATCTACCCTGTATATTAGCTAGAATTTTACTCTTTAGAGAGGAATGACTATTTTTTATTTTAGTCCTTCTTTCTCTTCCACTTTGCAAAGAAACATTCAGACTCTCATAATCACTCTGCATCTACTTCAGCTGTTCATATACACTATCCTTAAAAAATTTCCCAGATAGATACACTAAAATTACTATCAGCCCTTGACCATGCTAATTTTTGTTTCCATCTCAGTAACTCACAATTATATTCTGTTCCCACGGATGTCAGTACATCCATTGTGTGTTCTTGCTCTTTCTCGCAATACAGCATTTTTCTTGCAATCGTTAACTAAATAACAACTCTTGTCCAATTCATCTAAAATGAAATAACTTGTTTCAAGGCTTTTTGTGACCAATCATCCTTTAAAACTACTTTGGATGACCTTTAGGTCATTACCTCTAAAGACATGGTGTTGCCTGCCTCTCTTTAAAAAATAAAATCAGTAAGGTTAATATCCTCATAAAGTTCCTATATTTGTGACTTCCAAGCTTGGGGAATGTTAGCTCATCAGGTCAGGGTCCCAAATGCAACACCTGCTCCTAGTGGTTGCCTCAATCACTCCTGGCGCTCTATAAACACTGGATCGTAAGAGTCTAGGGCCTTCAAGGTGGGTTGGTGGGAAGTGCAAACCAGAGGCATTTTATAGCAGGAGAAAGAGGTGCCAAAAAGCCTAAAGACTTCCCCACAGTCACCTGATGATTCAGGCTGAACCACAAACAGAGCCCAGGCACGCACTCCAGGCTTTGGAGAGGAACCAACTGGGCGGTGGTGGCCACAGGCCATTAAGAGATGCTTTGTAATAACAAGGACCATGTCCTGGAGCAGTTCTTGGGGCCTCCACAGTGCTGTGAAAGAGGACTAGCACCTCTTCCAAGCCACTGGAGTGAAAGGAAAGGGAAGAGACTGGATAGGACTTCACTGCACAAGTTAGGGATCAAAAATTCAGAGAAGAGCTTTCCTAAGGCAAGTGTTTACTAAGGTCCTACTGTGTGTGTGGCATCAGATATGGGGAGACAAAGGAGACAGGTGACCCCCTCAGGGAGCCCACCATCAGGTGGCAGCCCTGCTGGGTAAACAGCAGGCTCTGAACAAGGAAGAATGGAGTGAGTGTTATGACAGGCATGGAGGGGGTCTGCTCACTTTGGGCCATCTTCATCTGAGTCACCAGCACCTCCCATCTGACCTCTGCATTGGTCTATCAACTGCTTTCCTGCAGCCACCACACAACAACCAGAGAGTGAAAAAACACAACACTCCCCTGTGTCAATATCCTCATGGTTTCTCCCAGCATGAGTTAAAATCCTAACTCCTTATTGCAGCCTGCAGGGCTCCAGTCTGGCTCCTGCCTCTCTCCCAGACCTCTTCCCCTATCATTGCCTTTCTAATTCATTATTCCCCCAACAACATGCTTTTCTTTGCTCCAGGGAAACGTTGCCTCAACCCTCCCCACAGTCAGCATCTTCTAATCAATCAGATGTTGGCTTACCTCTCTCCTCCTCAGAAAGGCCTTCACTCCGCTTCTTGTATATAGTAGCCTGTGCAAGTCCCTCTCCATTATGTGAACCTGTCTTATTTCCTTCACAGCAGTTGTCCATATCTGAACTGCTTACTCTCCCTTATATATTTGTTCACTTACGTATTGCCAGTCTTCCTGCATTCGTTAGCTGTTGTATAACAAGCCACCTCAAAACTCAGTGGCTTAAAATAATGATTGACTGTTTTGTTCATGAGTCTGCAGGTCAATTGGATGATTCATCTGGTATTGCCTGGGCTCATGTGGCTCTGCAGATCTGGGTACCCACACGTGTTTGGAGATTGACGGGCTGTGATCTGGTCTAGGAGGTTCTTGGTTGGGACAACTGGGTTCTCCTGTACATGGCCTCTTATCTACCAGCAGGCTAGTCTGGGCTTGTTTTAATGTGGTTAGCAGAGTGTGTGTGTGAGAGAGAGAATGGGAAAAGAAGTTCACAAGGCCTCATAAGGTTTAGGCTCAGAACTGTGTCTGCCACCCTTTAAGAAACAAAGGCTTTGCACTGGAGTTTTTCAGATAGACCACAGTGTCTCTCCCTACCGTGACTGAGCAGACCACACTGCCTACTCCCACCACCTTCAGTTCAGTTCAGAGGCATCTCACTGTTCAGAACACTGTGAGGAACAAGGGTTTGTGTGGGAAATGGTTACTTTAAGAAAAATATTTCACGAGTCTGGAGAAGTAGGAGGGGAATAACATCCACGTACAGTTATAATCACAGTACTCGTGCTATTATATTAGAAGTGCTGACACAAGATAAAATAAAGTTATTATATGTAAAGCACATAGAATAGTGCCTGGCACATAGTAATCACTGTTTAAGTGCCAGGGATCCTCCTCTTCCTGCCCCTGCCTCCTGTTATTATTATTTTTTATTGTTGTTTTTTTGTTTGGAAGATTTACAGTTTAATGATTTCTGATCTGTTGCTGCCTCCTTGCCTTTCTAAATTCAACCATTTTTGTGTAATTCAATCCAATTTAATACATATGTATTGATCACTCACTCTGGGAAGAACACTGTATGGAAGGGAGTGCTAACAAATAACATTTTTCTTGCCTTCAGAGAGCTAACAATCTAATTTGAATGAGGTATAATGCACACCAGACAGTCTGTCTTGTGAAAGGATGGCTGAGGAAGGGACCCAGTGACTAAGTAACATATCAACACTTGAAGCAGGGAAGGAGTTGCTTCCACACCAGTGGTTCCAGGGGACCAGGGTTTATGGGGACTGGAATGCAGCTTCCCTCCCTTTCTCAGCCAACTCCAATATCCTCTCTCAACATCCAAGTGGCTTCGGGCCTTAAGGGCAGCTGGACATAAAGTGATTCCTGAGATTCTGTTGGGGGTTGAACTAAGAGAACGATAGAATTCGGCAGAGCTTCCTCTAGCAGACTGGGCTTTGTTGGGAGATCAGAGTGAAAACTTGGAGAACCAAAACGGAGGAAACTGGGTACTCAGATCTTAAAATAGGGGCAAGTGTCTGCCCTGGGTTGGTGTACCAGGGAGTCTCCATGATGCTCAAAATGTCTAGAGGAAATAGAAAGGAAGTGGTAGGTCTCCCTGCCCCTGGGGCAGAAAAAGGCTAGGAGAATGAAGGCAGGTATGCTCCCTGGCATCACAGCAGGACTTTGATAGCCTGTATGTTGGGGGAGAGAGTGGATAACCCTAACCCTAATCCCACAGCTTCTTTCATGACCTGGGTAATCACTAAATGTCCACTGTTTAGAGTGCTTCAACCTGAGTCCTGGTAATGTAAGGAAGAAAAGAGCAATCTATGCAATGGTACCTAGCAGTCAGAAAAAGTATGAAGCTAGACGACCAGAAAACATGTTCAGGTAAGACAGCTGCTGAAAGAGTTACATGAACACCTGAATAAAACATTACAATAACAGTAAGTATCCTTAAGGAGATTCAAGAAACTAAACAAAAACATTTTGGCTAAAATACTCTACATCTGTATTAAAAGACCCAAGAGAAAGGTTGAGAAAAATCAAGTGCAAGAAATATATTTGATCACAAATCAGAAATATAAAAAAGATGGAAACCATGAGGAAATTTTAAAGAAACTTTCAGAATCACGTTCAAATTTTTTTTTTTTACTGCAATTCACACAAGGCTGTAATGGAAATAAAAATTTCACAAAACAATACTTACCCTTACTCTATGTGTTATGCACTCTGACATTTTCTATTCTGTTATTTCATCTTTTGGATACTAGTTACCACCAAGGGGTGAAGCATAGTTTTTAAAACATTCACAGAATGAATACAAGAGACATAGCATGCCAAAAATAAGAGTCCCAAAAGGAGAAAAAAGGATTAATGGAAAAGAGGTAATAATTTCAAAAAATACTAGAAGAAATTTTTCTTGAGATGAAGAAAGGAATCATCTAGTTTCATGCTTCATTTTAAATCACAGACCCCTTTATTTCCAAAACTTGCTTGAAGAGAAGACTGACCCAAAGTACTTGATAAAAGCACAGATCACTGAGCCTCAATCCAGTCCTACCAAATTAGAATTTTTAGGGGAAAATGATAACATGTTTATTTAACAAGCAACTCAAAATATTCTTATCATCTGAGAAATTTGGAAAACACTTAGACCTCTTTTAAGCTCCCCAAACTTTAATGTGCATACGAGTCACCTACAGTCTTTATTTTTAAACATCTTTATTGGAGTATAATTGCTTTACAATGTTGTGTTAGTTTCTGCTGTATAACAAAGTGAATCAGCTATATGTATACATATGTCCCCACATCCCCTCTTGCGTCTCCCTCCCACCCTCTCTATCCCACCCCTCTAGGTGGTCTCAAAGTACTGTGCTATGCAGTTGCTTCCCACTAGCTACCTGTTTTACATTTGGTAATATATATATGTCAATGCTACTCTCTCACTTCATCCCACTTTACCCTTCTCCCTCCCCGTGTCCTCAAGTACATTCTCTATATCTGCATTTTTATTCCTGTCCTGCCTCTAGGTTCATCAGAACCTTTTTTTTTTCTTTTAGATACCATATATATGTGTTAGCATACGGTATTTGTTTTTCTCTTTCTGACGTACTTCACTCTGTATGACAGACTCTAGGTCCATCCACCTCACTGCAAATAACTCAGTTTGGTTTCTTTTTATGGCTGAGTAATATTCCATTGTATATATGTGCCACATCTTCTTTATCCATTCATCTGTTGATCGACACTTAGGTTGCTTCTATGTTCTGGCTATTGTAAATAGTGCTGCAATGAACACTGTGTAATAAGACCTACAGTCTTATTAAAATGCCTACCTAGTTTGATAGTTCTGCATTGGCCCAAGCACTTACATGCCCAAGTAGCTTCCGGGTGATGCCAATGCTGCTGGTTCAGGGACCAGGAGTAATACTTTGGCCATAGTTAAAGATTAGCTGCTTCACAGTTCACTTTTTGATACATAACATTGATACCAAAACCTTATATTGCAATTTGCCTGTTTTCCTGAACATCTTTCTATTACTGTAAATAAATATATTTATTTCTGTAAATAAATGAGATAAAACCATGAAAAAAAAAGATAGAAAAGGAAAAGAGGAAAATAAGCCAGACATCAATCTCGCTTAGGCAAATAGATGCAAAAATGTTAAATAAAACACGAGCAATTTGATTCCAGCAATGTATCAAAGGAATGATATAGCCTCTGGCCAAGCAGAATTCGTGCCAGGAAGGTTAGGGTAGGTCAGTGTTTGGGTCAGTGTTGGGAAGTCTATCCATTTAATCCATTGTGTCAACTAGTGAAAAAAATTGCACATTCATATCAACAACTCCCGAAAAAGGCATTAATAAAAAGAAATGATATGACATTCCAATGAAAACTTCAAGGCAAAATATAACAGAAGGAAGCTATTTAAACATAAAAGACTGTTTAGCAAATTTAACAACAAATATTATCCTAAACGGTAAAAAACCAAAGCCATCCTAATTAACTTCAGAAACTGTATGGAAATACCTGCTATCACTGTTTTGAATTCAACTTTGTTTTGGAAGGTAAAGGAAATTCAATGAGACAAGAAAATGCTAAAGATGTGATTGAAAACTACAGAAACTCAAGTGGAAAACACTAGAATTTTCTTGAATAAGAAATTTAGTAGGATGGCTAGGTCACACACACACTCACACAGACACATGTAAACAAATACATATACACAGAAGTCAATAGGCTTTCTTTGATCTAAGGTAAAAAAGGAAAATGCTTCATTTACAATAGAAACAAAACACATGGAAATACATTTAATCAAAAGACTGGATCTATTTTAACCAAAATTATAAAATCATTTTGAAAGGCATAAAACAAGACTTGAAGAAATGGAAAGGCATACCATGTTCTTGGAAGAAAAAATCTAGTATCAAAAATGTCAATTCTGTCAAAATTAAATAAATTACAGGCAGTTCCAATTAGAAGAGTACTGCAGTCTATTTTGTTTGGAATTTTTAAAATTGAATTAAAAATACTAAAATTTAAAGTCCCAAAATAGACAAGAAAATCATGAAATGAGCACTTACGTGAACTTGCCTTACCAGTATCAGAATATTTTATTTCTGTGTTAGTCAGGATAAGCTACTATATCATAGTGAGTAACAAATTAATCCCAAACCCTAGTGCTTTTTTTTTTTTTTTTTTTGCGGTACGCAGGCCCCTCACCGCTATGGCCTCTCCCCCCGTGGAGCACAGGCTCCGGACACACAGGCCCAGCGGCCATGGCCCACGGGCCCAGCCGCTCCGCGGCATGCGGGATCCTCCCGGACCAGGGCACAAACCTGCGTCCCCTGCATCGGCAGGCGGACTCCCAACCACTGCGCCACCAGGGAAGCCCCCCTACTGCTTTAACACAAGAAGAATTCATTTCTTGCTCATGTTACATGTCCATAATGATTTGGCAGGGGCCTGTGTTATGCAGTCACTCCGGAATTCCAGATGATTGGGACCTGGCCTCTTGTAGCTGCATCATTTGGGACTTGGCAGGAGACAATATATGGAGAAGTCTCTCTCTCTCTCACTCTCTTTCTTTTACTCCCTCCCCTGCCCCGCCCCCCCACACACACACTTCTATGCTTTAGCCTGGAAGTGATACATATCATTTCATTTCCACTAACATCCTGTTGGCTGAATTAGTTGGCTCTGCCTCATTGCAAGTGGGCTAGGAAAAGTAGGAGCTCATATGAATTATATGTACAATGTTGCTATAGAAATAAATAAATAGATCAGTGGGAAAGACTGAAGAATATAAATATTAAATCACATATATTCAAAAATTTATTCTATGACAAGGATAATGATTTAATTCACGATGAAAGTGGATAGAGCTGTGAAAATGAGCAAACTATATGAAAAAAGTATTTTACATAATATAAAATAGCAAACTCGAGGTGAATTAAAGACCTAAATGTAAAAAAAAAAAGAAACAGTAAAAAACTGAAAAGAAAATCTAGGAAACAATGTGAAAAAAGCCAGGATTTGGAGAGGTTCTTTTAAACCAGAACTTAAAAACCCCAAAAGCTATTAAAGCAAATACAGACTACTTTAAAATTGTTTACATTTTTATGGAAAATACATAAATTCAAGAGATAAATAATAACACTAGAAAAAATATTTGAAATATTTATGACATGCAAAGTGTTTATACCTATAACATACAAAGAGCACCTAGAAAAAAATGACCAGAAAGCAATCCAACAGAAAAAGGGACAAAGGGTATGAATAGACAATTTATAGAAGGGAAAATCTACATAGCCAAAAAATATTAAAAGAAGTCCAAATTCTCTAGTTGTCAGGAAAATAAAAACTATGTATTAACAATGTTAACGTATTTTACATATTTTAGACTGACAAAACTAAAAAAACCCTTAATATCTATTACTGTAGGTGATGCGGGGAAAACGGTAAATTAATCACTACTGAAATGTTATAGTGTTATACCCTTTTAGAAGGCAATCTGGCAACATAAAATAGAAACATACAACACATATACATATATGCATATGAATATAAATACAATCCATTACCTAGCAATTCCACTTGGAATCTATCCCATTGAAATAAAGCATCGGACTGTGGAGACATAAAAATGTTTATAGTAGCATTGTCTTTAGCAGGAAAAACTGGAAGCAAAGTGAAGAGACTGTTTATAGTAGCATTGTCTTTAGCAGGAAAGTAGCAAAAATGTTTATAGTAGCATTGTCTTTAGCAGGAAAAGCTGGAAGCAAATAGGGAAGAGAGTGTATAAATTATGATACATCTATACCACAAGAATAATATTTAGCCATTGAAAAGAATGAGTTAAATCTACCTGTTGTCTCTGAAGCATCCAAACAATATTTTGAGTGAGAAAAACAAAATTCAGATGATAGTGAAAATCCTATATGTGTAAATGTATGGCTATTGTGTTTGTATTTCTCCCTATACTATTAAAGGACCTGGACAAATAAGAAAGAATTTATACTTGGTTGTCAGAATTTTCTTTGAGCCTGGTGGGTCTGTGTTGTGTGCCAAGCAGGAAGTTCAGTAGAAAGGAGAGCTAAGGAAACAAATTTCAACTCTTGGAGAAAAAAAGCACATATAGGATCTTACTGATAAAATTTTGCAAACAAAGTTATTCCCTGTGTGGGGAAGGAGTGATTCCAGAGCAAGTCTCTGCTTATAAGGTGTGTGTGTGCGTGTGTGTGTCTGTGTGTGTGTGTGTGTGAATTAAGGACAACTTTTGCTACTGTATGGCTGAGTCATTTTATTAATGTGAAACTATCATGAATATGCTTTGTTTTTTTTGTGGGAAAGAAATTAACTTCAGCAAGTCATACATACTTAGGACATGGCTTACCAGCCATGAGGATCCAGGAACAGGAAGTAGCCACCTAAGCCAGCCTCACCTACTCT
This sequence comes from Neophocaena asiaeorientalis asiaeorientalis, assembly GCF_003031525.2. Taxonomy (NCBI): domain Eukaryota; kingdom Metazoa; phylum Chordata; class Mammalia; order Artiodactyla; family Phocoenidae; genus Neophocaena; species Neophocaena asiaeorientalis. Next base: position 428,434 of record NW_020173722.1, on the reverse strand, counting down.
TCGGGGCCAGGAATGCAGACTCTTGAAGGTCAAAGAAATGTAGGTGTTCTTCTGAGTTAGCTGGACCTTTTGGGACTTTAAGCAGGGTGACATGATTTGACATATGAAATGTATATATGGGATATTCTCCTCCCTTTCACCCTCAGCCTCCTCTCATCCTTAACGTTCTTCAGGCTTAACATTCAAATCCACAGATATGATTTTCTACACTCTTCCCTGGTTCCCCTCATTGTATAGATTAATGCCTCCCTCTTCTCTTATCAGGCCTAATACCTTTGTTCATCATAATACTGCCCATTTTGTGTAGGTAATTGTCTCTTTCTCTGTCACTATACTGTAAATGTTTTCTAGGCTATATCCACAGCACAGTAGTACCTGGTTCAAATTATCATCTTGCCCCACTAATGGAGGATTAATAGATAAATCCTGATTTTTTTAGCATTTATTTTAAATTTATTTATATTTAGCTTTTATTATTTACTTAGGATTTATTCTCTTTCTCCCCACCCCAGTGTTCCCTTCCACAAGAAGGCTCTCCTTTGCTGCTTCTCTAAATGGGGTGGGGTGGGGTGAGATGGGGCAGGGTGAGCACTGTTCTCTTCAAGGTATCACTGGAGTTTTCTTTTCAGGGTTTAAGGGTGCTTGGAGGACCAGGCAGTGCAACATGCGATTCATATAAACGCTGAAATTCCAGGATTCAACAAAAGCAGAGTGAACTAGCAGATTCCCCGAAAGTATCGGATTTTAGCCCGGCTTAAATCCAAGACAGGAATAAAGACACAGACCTACTAGAGAATGGACTTGAGAATATGGGAAGGGGGGAGGGTAAGCTGTGACAAAGCGAGAGAGAGGCATGGACATATATACACTACCAAACGTAAGGTAGATAGCTAGTGGGAAGCAGCCACATAGCACAGGGAGATCAGCTCGGTGCTTTGTGACCGCCTGGAGGGGTGGGATAGGGAGGGTGGCAGGAGGGGAGACGCAGGAGGGAAGAGGTGTGGGAACATGTGCATATGTATAACTGATTCACTTTGTTGTAAAGCAGAAACTAACACACCATTGTGGAGCAATTATACTCCAATAAAGATGTTAAAACAAACAAACAAACAAAAAACCTTTCTGAACATTAAAGCGCTCCCCGGGAGATACTTTGCTCCCTCGCAGGAGAAGCGCTCAACCAGGCAGAACGAGTGCATAAACTCAGCTCCCAGTAGAGTGCCGGCTTACTCAAACCCGAGCTTCCGCGCCCATCTCAGCCCACATCCCACAGTTCCGAGTCCCCGCAGTGAAAGGTGTGGGATCGGGCAGAGGGGTAGATGGCCCCCAGAAAGGCTCGGAAGATTCGTGTGCCCACGGAATCTCATCTCCCAGGGCGTCTGGCTGGAACGCCCTCAGAATCTCAGTCCACCTCGGTTTCTGCGAAGCGGTTGGCACCTACTGGCGAGCCCCTCCCAGCTTCTCCCAGCGCCCTGTGCCAGCTTGGCCATTTGAAATGGTCTTGGACTAGGGGACGAGGCCTCGAAGCCCGCCAGGGGCGGGTCTGGGGTGGGGAGATAAGACGAGCAGACATGCCCTCCTGTATTTATGCAAACCTGGCAGCGGGTGGGGAGAGGAGGAAGAGCCCCCGACGCCACCCCGGGACCGGCTCTGGCCCAAAGGCCGGAGAGGCGCGGAGACAGAGGCTGCTGGTCTCGGGACAGCCAACGCGAGGCCGCAGTGGTTGCTGGCAGAGAGCCCAGAGATGCGTGCCTGGGAGACATACCCCTTCGCAGGGAGCTCAGCCCAGTCCCCACCGCCTGCGCGGGGGCCTCATCTGGAGAGCGCTACTGGAGCTTTTCACGGGACAAGGGTGGCTGGGGAAGGTGTCCCCAAAGCTTAGAACCTATCACTGCTTCCCAGGGGAATCGGCCTGCTAGGGAAAGGAACTAGGTATTTTGGGAGCGCTTCGGGCTGGAGCGAGCACTGGCACGTCGCCCCCACACTTGGCCAACTCCGACCTCCAGAAGCAGGGGCCTCTGCAGAGCTATGGCAGCATTCCTGACCTCCCTGGATGTTGAGCGTCCATCGCTACAGCTCTTTCGCGAATCCTTCCTTTCTCCTTGGTTCATCTGGGGTTCCAGCTGCGGACCCCATCTGGCGCAGTTACTCCGAGGGGACCTCGCTAGCGCCCCCTCGAGGAGTGCGTGGGGAACCCGGCTTGCAGACTCTCACAGCAGGTAGCAGCAAAAGGCTTGGTGCCTGAGATGGTGCAGTGAGACAGTTGTTAACAGACGATGCAGCTGCAGCTCTGCGCAAGGGGACTGGCGAGCACGTAGCCAGGTACTGCCCCTTCCCAGTGACGTCTTTACAGTGGGTTATAAAGACCTCACGCGCAGCCTGCCAAGGTTCTGCTAACTCCCGAGCCGAGCAGGACCCGAGCCAAGAGGCGCCTGCAAAGCTGCAGACGGTGGCGGCGGCGGCGGCGGCTGTAGTGAAAGCAAAGGAAAAAATCTCCAGCTGGACGCAGGGCCCCAGAATTCCTGCCACAGGCTCTGAACTTTAACAGGTCGTGCTGTGACTAATACCTCCCACCCCCACCTTCGCCCCGAAGTCCTCACGCAGCACAGGGCTTTGCCTTTCCCGCTGCAGATAGGAGGAATAGCAGTTTCAAGCAGCAGCAGGTGCAGTAAGGTGGAGGATCTCTGCTTCCTGGAACCGCGACCCGTGGAATTTCTTTCTCTTTTCCAGCTCAACGCAGGAGAGACGCTGTCTCCAGATTACAGAACTCAAGTGCTTTCTGAAGCTCGAAAGTGGAGGAATTCAAAGCCACCAAGGGCATACAGCACATCTAGAAGCTTTTATCTTAGCGTCAAGTCTTCTGCTTACAAGGAAAGAGTTCTGTCTAGAAAGAGCCTGCAGCCCTCCTGTCTTGGTTAAACAGGACTCTGACCCCAGGCGCTGGCTCAGGACCCTGCTGCAAAGGATTTGTGTGTGTGTACAGAGAGGAAGGTTTAATCGCTTAGCAGAAGAATGGATAACGTCCTCCCTGTGGACTCAGACCTCTTCCCAAACATCTCCACCAACACCTCGGAGCCCAACCAGTTTGTGCAGCCAGCCTGGCAAATTGTCCTTTGGGCAGCTGCCTACACAGTCATTGTGGTGACCTCCGTGGTGGGCAACGTGGTGGTGATGTGGATCATCTTGGCTCACAAGAGAATGAGGACAGTTACTAACTATTTCCTGGTGAACCTGGCCTTCGCAGAGGCCTCCATGGCTGCATTCAATACAGTGGTGAACTTCACTTATGCTGTCCACAACGAGTGGTACTATGGCCTGTTCTACTGCAAATTCCACAACTTCTTCCCCATTGCTGCTGTCTTTGCCAGTATCTACTCCATGACAGCTGTGGCCTTCGATAGGTGAGCTTGCCCTTTGTGGAAAAGGGAAAAAAATCCTTAAAGGAAGATAGCATTGCTATGCAACTTCAGGCTTGGATAGTGCCTGGTTCAAGGTGGAGATTGGCCACCTGAACCCCTGGATTTATACTGACAGTTAGCTGAGTCAGTTGTTGATGGGGGATTTTATCTTATCTCACGATTTTCTTTTCTACTTCTCTTTCTTTTTCTACTCTTTTCCACCCATCACCAGTCTCCCTTCCTTTATGTATACATGCTATCTTTTTTCTCCATTTCTCTCTTTTATTTTTCCCTTCTCCACTCATCTTCCTGACATTTTCCATTCAACTCCTACTTTGCTTCTTTCCATATATTCCTTCTCTCTTTTGCCTTTAAAGCCTGAAGGAGATACCCAGGATGTGGCCAAGGGGCCAACCCCTGGCTAGGGCTTTGTGAATCCTTGCAGGCCTGCTATTCAGCTATACAGCCTTTTGATACCTTCCAGCTTTAAGTACACATAGGACAACTTTCTCATCTTCAATTTTTCCTGAATATTCAGGAACTTTCTGCTCCCAACACAACTCTCCAATATTATTTGGATGTGAAAAGCATTTTATTAGAATCATAAAATACTCAGGATTCTAATTCAGCTCTCTCTATGCTGCTAGGGGTTCTCATTCAGAAATGAGAGGCAGCTATGCTGTTCTTAAGGATCCAAGAGTTTTTCTAAACTTCTCTGGCCATGTGAGGTCAATGTTTTTAGCCTCTCTACATCTACAGATAAACATGCTTGGCAAAGGCAATTAAAGGCAATTGAAAGCTCTTTCTTTCCTGCACCCAACAGGCTAAGGTTTCAGAAGCTGATTAAAAGTGAAAGTGTTGGCATTTTCACACATTGGAGCTACAGTTCTGGAATGAAAGTGTCCTCAGGTGGCATGATGGAAAATTGATCATTAGAGCACAGCTCTATTTGTATTGACTTTTTTGTGGGTGTCCTAGGTCTCTAATGTGTATATCTCTGGGTGTACAAGTGTTAAATGTTTACCTAGGATGTGGAGGTATGTTTAAAACTCCTACCACTGTGATTTTAAAATGGGTTCTTTTGATGGCCTTGCTGAGATAAATGAATATGAGAAGCCCAAAGAAGGAGCTAAGAGAAAAACTTCAAAAAAAAAAAAATTCCCAAATTACTGAATTCTTTTGTATAGAGATTTGCAATTGATTTGAGGTCTTTTGCAGGTTCTGTAGTCAATGATCACTTTTAAAATCGGAGAAAACTATGTTTTCTTTGCAGTGACGTCCAAATGCTAATTTTAAAGTTCCCTTTATGCAACTCTTAAGTGCTTAATATGTTGTGTGTAAAATAAGTTGTGGTGAATCAATTTATATTTTAAATGTAGAAGGGAAACCAATTACTCAAAGTGGTAGTGAAATGAATTCTTTTGTAAATTTATCTCTTATGCTATTCTGGTTTTTAGACATTTGGTTTGCTGAAAGGGAGGTACCTGTAATCTTTCTGCACTGACTTGCTCTTTTAACTTCACATCAGTCCTCTTAAACTTAGAAAACTCACAGCATGATGTATAACTGATTATATGTGCAGTGAAACCTGGTGCCTTTTCGGCCTTACACATGCTGTCTTGATTATCCCTAAATTAGAGGGGAAGTTGGTATTTTTACTGCATCAGGTACTTGTGTGAGCTCAAGGGAGACCTGACAGTCAGCATGAGCCCAAGCATTCAGTAGCTGATGGAACACCAGAGGACAGCTCTCTTGCTTTGGCTTACACAGAAATGACATGTTCCACAGCCCTTCTCTTTCCCTTTGAACTTAGAAGGTTAGGGGCAAGATTCAGGGTCAAACTCTTCAGTGGGTTGGGCAAGGAGCCAGATTTTGGCTGCCTTGACTCTGGCATCACAGGCTCCACTGTTTCTTTCCAGGCAAACCATAGACCCTGACCCTCCATGACACCTGCTCAGTGAGGTCAGAGGATCTCTGGTGTCAGAGCTGAGAGCAATGACAACAAGAAATGTCATCTGTGCCTGATGTGCAGATTATCAATGGCATGCTCAGGGTTAGAGTTCAAGGTAGAGTTAGGGAGGATGCCTTAAGGCTGTGTCTCCAAGTCCTCCAAGTGCTCCTTCTGTTTTTCCTTGCTCGGCCTCATGAGCTGAGTAAATTAATCTCCTCAGGCCCTTTGATGAATCTAGCTCCACCACAGGCATGGTCATCCATTCTCTCCCAAGAATGCTTTAGAAAGGAAGAGACCTCGAACTCTTTCCATATGAATGATTGCTTCTTTCTCTACCATGACAATGCAGACTTTGAGGAAATGTTAAATTAGCTTTTTGTATGCTCCTTGAATTTTTAACAGATAATCTTTGAATCATATTAAAAATGAAAGCAACATGGTTTTCCAGATTGTAAAATTAAACCTTGTTCATGAAGGACATAGAAACAAAAATACAAATCAACCACTAATTCACAATGTAAAAGTAACACCTGTTAACAGTTGAATTTCTTTTATGACTATTACACTACATAATTGAAGTCAGATTCTAGATAATTTTGTAGCTTACATTTCTCCATTGATATTAATGGAAAACATTAATAATATTTTCCTATATTATTAAAGTGTCTTCAGTCACATAATCATAGTGGCTTCCTATTATTCCATTTTATGAATGTGCCATTATTACTTTAACCATCTCCCTACTGCTGGGAGCCTAGGTGATGTCTAGATTTTTTTGCCATTATGATTAAGGTACTAATAAACATTTCTGTATGATAATTTTATTTTGCTTTCTTGATTATTTCTTTAGGGTAGATTTCCCAGAAGTAGAATTACTGGGTAAAATGAAATGAAATTTTTTTTAAATGTCATTGGTATTTTAATAGAAATTGCATTTAATCTGTAGATTTCCTTGGATAGTATGATCATTATAACAATATTAATTTTTCCAATTTGTGATCATGGTATATCTTTCCATCTGTTTGTGTCATCTTAAAGTTACTTCATCAGAGTTTTCTAGTTTTTGGAGTACAAAACTGTCTTAGCTTTATTCTTAGGGATTTTATTCTTTTTGATGTGATTTTAAATAGGATTGTTTTCTCAATTTCTCTTTATGCTGGTTCATTGCTATAACATAGAAACAGAACAGATTATTGTATATTAATTTGGAGGCTGCACTTTTACTGAATTAATTTATTAATTTGAATATTTATTGGTGGTGTCTTTAGGATTCTCTATGTATAATATCATGTCATCAGCAAACATTGACAACTTTACTTGTTCCTTTCCATTTTTGATTCCTTTTATTTATTTTTCTTGTTTAATTGCTGTGACTAGGACTTCTAATACTATGTTGAATAAAAGGGGCAAAAGTGGACATCCTTGCCTTGTTCCTGATCTTAGAGGAAATGCTTTCAGCATTTCACCATTAAGTATGATGTTAGTGGTGGGCTTGTCATATATGGCCTTTATATGTTGAGGTACATTCCCTCTATATCCACTTGTTGAGAGTTTTGATCATAAATGGATGTTAAATTTTGCCAAAATTTTTTCTACATCTAATGAATGAACTTATAATTTTTATTCTTCATTTGTTAACTTGGGTGTCACATTGACTGATTTGCTGATATTGAACCACCCTTTCATCCTTGTGATAGATTCCATTAGATCATAATGAATGGTACTATTAATGTATTGTCTAATTCGGTTTGCTAGCATTTTGTTCAGGATTTTTGCATGAATGTTCATCAGTGATATTGACCTGTACTTTACTTTTTTGTGGTATCTTTGTCTGATGTTGGTATCAGGGTGATGCTGGCTTCATATAATGAATTTGGAAGTGTTCCTTCCTCTTGAGTATTTTGGAATAATTTGAGAAGGTTAGATGTTAACTCTTCTTTAAATGTTTTGTAAAGTTCACCTGTGAAGCTGCCTGATTCTTCACTTTTGTTAGTTGGGAGGTTTTTTTGTTGTTGTTTGTTTGTTTTGTTTTGCAGTACACGGGCCTCTCACTGTTGTGGCCTCTCCCGTTGCGGAGCAACAGGCTCCAGACGCGCAGGCTCAGCGGCCATGGCTCACGGGCCCAGCCGCTCTGCGGCATGTGGGATCTTCCTGGACCAGGGCACGAACCCACGTCCCCTGCATTGGCAGATGGACTGTCAACCACTGCGCCACCAGGGAAACCCTAGTTGGGAGTTTTTAAATTACTGACTCAGCTTCTTTACTGTTAATTTGTCTATTCATACTTTTTTATTTCTTCCTGATTCAGTCTTGGGAGATCGTGCATTTCTAAGAATTTTCCATTTCTTCTAAGTTGTCCATTTTATTGGTGTATATTTTTCATAGTAATCTCTTATTATCCTTTGTATTTCTGAAGTATTTATCTGTAACTTCTCCTTTTTCATTTCTGATTTTGTTTATTTAGGTCCTCTCTCTTTTTCTCTTGATGAGTCTGGCTAAAGATTTATCAATTTTGTTTATCTTTTCAAAGAACCAGCTCTTAGTTTCATTGATCTTTCCTATTGTTTTTTCAGTCTCTATTTCATTTATTTCTGTTCTGATATTTTTTATTTTTTTCCTTCCACTACTTTGGATTTTGTTTCTTTTTCTAGTTCCTTTAGGTTTAAGGTTAAATTATTTGTTCGAGATTTTTCTTGTTTCCTGATGTACACTTGTATAAACTTCCCTCTTGTAAATGTTTTTGCTGCACACCATAGATTTTGGATCCACTTTCAATTTCTCTCCAGGTATTTTTTATTTCCTCTTTGATTTCTTCAGTGACCCATTGGTTGTTTTCTAGCGTATTGTTTAGACTCCATGTGTTTGTGTTTTTGCAGTTTTTTTCTTGTAGTTGATTTCTAGTCTCATACCATTGTGGTCAGAGTAGATGCTTGGGAACTTCCCTGGTGGTCCAGTGATTAAGAATTCACCTTCCAATGCAGGGACACAGGTTTAATCCCTGGTTGGAGAACTTATATCCCACATGCTGCAGCGCAACTAAGCCCCCATGCCACAAGTACTGAGCCCGCATACTCTGGAGCCCATGAGCCACAGCTAGAGAGAAACCCACATGCTGCAAATAGAGAAGCCCATGTGCTGCAACAAAGAGACCACACACCACAACTAAAGATCCCATATGTCACAACAAAGATCCTGCATGCTGCAACTAAGACCTGATGCAGCCAAATAAATAAATAAATAAATAAAATATTAAAAAAGAATAGATGCTTGATATGTTTTCAATTTTTCTAAATTTATTGATTGTTTTGTGGATCAGTATGTGATCTATTTTTAGAGAATGTTCCATGTGCCCTTGAAAAGAATGTGTGTTCTGCTACTTTTGGATGGAATGTTCTATATATGTCTATTAAGTTCATCTGATCTAATGTATTGCTTCTCTAATGCATTGTTGCCAGTGTTTTCCTGTTGATTTGTGTCTCAAAGATCATCCATTAATGTAAGTGGGGTGTTAAGGTCCCCTTCTATTATTGTATAAGTATCAGTCCTTTATTCAGTGCTTTGCTCTTCTCCACTTCACTTAGTCCTTCACCTGGAGTTTTATCTTGTTCCCTCATTTGGAATATATTTCTTTGTTGTCTCATTTTGCCCAAGACTCTGTGTTTATTTGTATATATTAGTTAGGTCAGTTATTTTTTCCAGTGTTGGAGAAAAGAACTTATGTAGCAGATTCCATTGGGTACCAGTAGCACATTCCCCTTTGGACACTAGAGATATATTATCTTGGTGTGCCCTCTGTGTGGGCTGAGTGGGCCCATCTGTTGTGGTGGGACCAACTACTGTGAGTGTGCTGGTTGGCAGGACTATTTCCGAGCCCAGCTGGCTGCCAGTCCTGCCTTGTGTGTATGCTGCCAGTCACTGGTGGGCACATCCTGGTCCTGGGATGGCTGACTGCATGTGTTAGGGGGTCCCAGCCCTGAGACTGGCCCACTAGTGGGCAGGGCTAGGGCCTTGGGTGTCCTGGAGCTACTGCAGTACTGCTGGTGAGTAGTGCTAAATTCCAGCATGGCTGTGTGTGCCAGGAGGCCATGGGGCTGTTCCTAGTACATGGGTGGGTGGTATAGGGTCCAGCATGGCTGATTATGTGACCCAGGAAGTCACTGGGCTGATCCTATCCTACTGGTGGGCATTGCTGGTTCCTGGCATAGTTGACTGCATAGCCCAGGGAATCCCAGAGCTGGTTCTGGACTACTGGTGCATGGGACCTGGCTCCAGTGTTAATAGGCTAGAGGGAAGATGTCAAAATTGTCCTTGCCAGAACCAGTGTCCTTGTGGTAGAGTGAGCTCTCAAAAATAGCTGCCTTTAGAGACTTGCCAGCAAGATGGCAGAGTAGAAGGATGAGAGCTTATCCCTTCTTACAAAAGCATCAAAATCAAAACTAACTGCTGAAAAAACATCTAAAAAAATAAAATGCTGGAACCTACCAAAAAAAGGTACCTTAAGTCCAAAGACAAAAAAGAAGCCACAATGAGATAGTAGGAGGGGTGCAATTGCAATAAAAGCAAATCCCATACCTGCCAGGTGGGTGGCCAACAAACCAGAAAACAATTATACCACAGAAGTTCTCCCACAGAAGTGAAAGTCCTGAGCCCCACATCAGGCTTCCCAGCCTGGGGGGTCTGGCAATGGGAGGAGGAGTCCCAGAGAATCTGGCTTTGAGAGCCAGTGGGGTTTGATTGCAGGACTTCCACAGGACTGGAAGAAACAGAAGCTCTATTCTTGGAGGGGTCACCCAAGGTCTATTGTGCAGGAAGGCCCAGGGAAAAAAGCAGTGACATCGTAAGAGACTGGGCCAGAGCTACGTGTTAGTATCAGAAGGTCTCCTGCAGAGGCAGGGGGTGGCTGTGGCTCACTACAGGAAGAAAATCACTGGCAGCAGAAGCTCTGGTGAGTATTTATTGGTATTAGCCCTTCTGGAGGCCACCATTTTCCCCCAAGACCCAGCCCCACCCAACAGACTTTAGGCTCTGTTGCTGGGATACAACAGGCCAAACAACAAACAGGGCAGGAAAACAGCCCAATCCATCAGCAGACAGTCTGCTTAAAGTCTTCCTGAGCACATCCCTGACACCAGAGGGACAAGACCCAGCTCCACCCACCAGCAGACAGGAAAAGACCTAAAATAACAAATCCAAAACAATTCAGGAAATGGTAATAGAAATATACATATCGATAATTACCTTAAATGTAAATGGATTAGATGTTCCCACCGAAAGACATAGACTGGCTGAATGGATACAAAAACAAGACCCATATATATGCTGTCCACAAGAGACCCACTTCAGACCTAGGGACACATAAACACTGAAAGTGACATCATGGAAAAAGTTATTCCATTCAAATGGAAAACAAAGAAAGCTGGAGTAACAATTTTCATATCAGACAAAATAGACTTTAAAATAAAGACTATTAGAAGAAACAAAGAAGGACACTACAAAATGATCAAGGGATCAATCCAAGAAGAAGATATAACAATTGTAAATATTTACGCACCCACCATAGGTGAACTTCAATACCTAAGGAAAATACTAACAGCTATAAAAGGGGAAATCAACAGTAACACAATCATAGTAGGGGCTTCTAACACCCCACTTTCACCAATGGACAGATCATCAAAAATGAAAATAAATAGGGAAACAGAAGCTTTAAATGATACTTTAAACAAGATGGACTAATTGACATTTATAGGACATTCCATCAAAAAACAACAGAATACACTTTCTTCTCAAGGGCTCATGGAATATTCTCCATGATAGATCATACATTGGGTCATAAATCAAGCTTTGGTTAATTTAAGAAAATTGAAATCGTATCAAGTATCTTTTCCAACCACAGTGCTATGAGACTAGAAATCAATTACAGGAAAAATATCTATAAAAATACAAACACATGGATGGTAAACAATACACTACTTAATAACCAAGATATCATTGAAGAAATCAAAGAGTAAATCAAAAAATACCTAGAAACAAATGACAATGAAAACACCAAAACCTACTGAATGCAGCAAAAGCTGTTCTAAGATGGAAGTTTATAGCAATACAATCCTACCTTAAGAAATAAGAAACATCTCAATTAAACAACATAAACTTACAACTAAAGCAATTAGAGAAAAAAGAACAAAAAAACCAAAGTTAGCAGAAAGAAAGAAATCATAAAGATCAGATCAGACATAAATGAAAAAGAAATGAAAGAAACAATAGCAAAGATCAATAAAACTGAAAGCTGGTTCATTGAGAAGATAAACAAAATTGATAAACCATTAGCCAGACTCATCAAGAAAAAAAGGGAGAAGACTCAAATCAATAGAATTAGAAATGAAAAAGGAGAAGTAACAACTGACAGTGCAGAAATACAAAGGATCATGAGGGATTACTACAAGCACCTATATGCCAATAAAATGGAAAACATGGAAGAAATGGACAAGTTCTTAGAAAAGCACAACCTTCCAAGACTGAACCAGGAAGAAATAGAAAATATAACCAGACAAATCACAAGCACTGAAATTGAGACTGTGATTAAAAATCTTCCAACAAACAAAAGCCCAGGACCAGAAGGCTTCACGGGAGAATTCTCTCAAATATTTAGAGAAGAGCTAACACCTATCCTTCTAAAAATCTTCTAAAATATAGCAGCAGGAGGAACACTCCCAAACTCATTCTCTGAGGTCACCATCACCATGATAACAAAAACAGACAAAGATGTCACAAAGAAAGAAAACTACAGGTCAATATCACTGATGAACATAGATGAAAAATCCTGAACAAAATGCTAGCAAACAGAATCCAACAGCACATTAAAATGATCATACAGCATGATCAAGTGAGATTTATCCCAGGAATGCAAGGATTCTTGAATACACGCAGATGAATCAATGTGATAAACAATATTAGCAGATTGAAGGAGAAAACCATATGATCATCTCAATAGATAAAGAAAAATCTTTTGACAAAGTTCAATATGCTTTTATGATAAAAAATCCTCCAGAAAGTAGGCATAGAGGGAACTTACCTCAACACAATAAAGACCATATATGACAAACACACAGCTAACATCATTCTCAATGGTGGAAAACTGATACCATTTCCTCTATGATGAGGAAAAAGACAAGGTTGTCCACTCTCACCACTATTATTCAACATAGTATTGGAAGTTTTAGCCACAGCAGTCAGAGAAGAAAAAGAAATAAAAGGAATCAAAATAGGAAAAAATGAAGTAAAACTATCATTCTTTGCAGATGACATGATACTATATATAGACAATCCTAAAGATGCTACCAGAAAACTACTAGAGCTAATCAATGAATTTGGTAAAGTAGCAGGATACAAATTAATGCACAGAAATCTCCTGCATTCCTACACACTAATAAGTGAAAAATCTGAAAGAGAAATTAAGGAAACAGTCTCATTTACCATTGCAACAAAAGGAATAAAATACCTAGGAATAAACCTACCTAAGGAGACAAAAGACCTGTATGCAGTAAACTATAAGACACTGATGAAAGAAATTAAAGATGATACAAATAGATGGAGAAATATACCATGTTATTGGATTGGAAGAGTCAATGTTGTGAAAATGACTATACTACCCATAGCAATTTACAGATTCAGTGCAATCCCTATCAAACTACCAATGGCATTTTTCACAGAACTAGAACAAAAAATTTCACAATTTGTATGCAAATGCAAAAGACCCCAAATAGCAAAAGACAACTTGAGGAAAAAGCGGAGCTGGGGCAAACAGGCTCCCAGGCTTCAGATTATACTACAAAGCTACAGTAATCAGGAGAGTAAGGTACTGGCACAAAACCAGAAATATAGATCAATGGAACAGGATAGAAAGCACAGAGATAAACCCATGTATATATGTTCACCTTATTTTTAGTAAAGAAAGCAAGAGTATACAATGGGGAAAAGACTGTCTCTTCAGTAAGTGGTGCTGGGAAAACTGGACAGCTACCTGTAAAAGAATGAAATTAGAACACTCCCTAACACTATACACAAAAATAAACTCAAAATGGATTACAGACCTAAATGTAAGGCCAGACACTATAAAACTCTTAGAGGAAAACATAGGCAGAACACTCTATGACATGAATCACAGCAAGATGCTTTTGGACCCACTTCCTAGAGAAACGGAAATAAATCAAAAATAAACAAATGGGACCTTATGAAACTTAAAAGCTTTTACACAGCAAAGGAAACCATAAACAAGGCAAAAAGACAACCCTCATAATTGGAGAAAATATTTGCAAATGAAGCAACAGACAAAGGATTAATCTCCAAATTTACAAGCAGCTCATACAGCTCAATATCAAAAAAAAAAAAAACTATGCTGTTCAAAAATGTGCAGAAGACCTAAATAGACATTTCTCCAAAGAAGATATACAGATTGCCAACAAACATGAAAGGATGCTCAACATCACTAATCATTAGAGAAATGCAAATCAAACTTCAATGAGTTATCACCTCACACCAGTCAGAATGGCCATCAGCAAAAAATCTACAAACAATAAATGCTGGAGAGGGTGTGGAGTAAATGGAACCCTCTTACACTGTTGGTGGGAATGGAAATTGATACAGCCAGTATGAAGAACAGTATGGACGTTCCCTAAGAAACTAAAATTATAACTACAGTATGACCCAGCTATCTCACTACTGGACATATACCCTGAGAAAACCATAATTCCAAGTGAGTCATGTAACACAATGTCCATTGCAGCTCTATTTACATTAGCTTGGACATTAGCTTGGAAGCAACCTAAGTGTCCATCAAAAGATGAATGGAATAAGAAGAAATGGCACATATGTACAATGCAATATTACTCAGCAATAAAATAAAATGAAACTGAGTTATTTGTAGTGAGGTGGAAGGACCTAGAGACTGTCATACAGAGTGAAGTAAGTCATAAAGAGTAAAATAAATACTGTATGGTAACACATATATATGGAATCTAAAAAAAGAGAAGAAAATGGTTCTGAAGAACCTAGGGGCAGGACAGGAATAAAGGCACAGATGTAGAGAATGGATTTGAGGACATGGGGAGGGGGAAGGGTAACCTGGGATGAAGTGAGAGAGTGGCATTGACTTCTTTATACTACCAAATGTAAAATAGATAGCTAGTTGGATGCAGCTGCAAAGCACAGGGAGTTCAGCTTGGTGGTTTGTGACCACCTAGAGGGGTGGGATAAGGAGGGTGTGAGGAAGACACAAGGTGGAGGAGATATGGGGATATATGTATATATATATATAGCTGATTCACTTTGTTATAAAGCAGAATGTAACCACCTTTGTAAAGCAATTATACTCCAATAACGTTGTTAAAAAAATTAAAAGATCAAAAGCTGGTTTTTGCAAAGATAAATATATGGAGAATTCTTTTTATAAAGCAAAATTATGCAGGAGGAAGACAGTACCTCAAGTTTTCATCAGAGAGGCCACATACAATTCAAATCAGAGCTCATGGCCCACCATGGGACTGAAACAACCTGAAGTGGAGAACATAATCTACATCCCACACAGCCTCCAGACAGTCTCTCTGGTAGCCTGATGATTAATGCATAAACTAGAAAGACATTTCATTGACTGCCTTCTAGTCCCATGAGCACAATGTAGTCAATAAATATTTATTGAATGTAATTTCCTGGTGCTTGCAGCACTTACTCTGTGATAACTTATAAGCGAATAAGCAAGAATTGTTCAGGGTGGTTACAAATAAATATATAAATGTATGTTAATGGAATCCAAAATACAAATGGACAGTAAGAAAGGAAATATGTATCCTTCTGCAGACAAGTCATCCAAGTGGTACTAGATTTAGGGTAAATAAGAAAGAAGTGCATTACACAAGCCCCAGAAGTGAGAATTGCAAGAGAGAGAAAGAAGAAAGAAAAAAATGGAGGAAGGAGATTTATAAATGGCTCTATTTCATACAAATGAAAATATATACGTTTTTAAAGTCAATCTTTTTTAGTCTCTCTGGCTTTATGTGTACAATACTTTTATCTGTCACTGAAATAGCTCCTACACTCAGGAAATGGCAGAGTTAACTGAAATGGGCTTCCAAATTACAATTTTTGCAATAAAAATAAAATATGGCTTTCGCCACCCATTTGGAGCTACAGCACTGATATGCTTATGCGATTCCCCCTTAAGCCCCAGTCACATTAGATTCTGAGCCAGGTATCACCAATTCGGCCATGAGGATGACTGTTAGGTTAAATTTATTAAAGTCTGAACATTTATTCTGAGTTAAAAGTAAATTAAAAATTTGCATTTGAAATAATATCCAAAAGGGACAGTGTAATCACCACATTCTCCCTTGTGCATCCTCTGTAAGCTCCTGTGAAGTCTGAGAATGCACAGACACAGTGAAAGCAGGAGCCTGGGAGGTGCTGAAGCTGAGACAGGCATCTTCACGGCTGCATGTCCAGCTTTGTAGGGGAAAGCTCTTGTCTCTGGGAAATGCTTCAGTAAGCAATTCTACAATTTTAATACAGACACTCAAAAGAGACTCTAGTCATGACCAACCAGGTCCAGCCCTTCAGCAAATTGGAAAGAAGACAATAGTGATTGCACAAATCCACATCCACTGGCTCTGATTCTAGGATTGCCACAACCACCCCATGACTAAAGAGGAAACAAAGGTTTCATTGCTGTCAGGCAGCAGGAAAGAGGCAGAACCAAGACTTCTCAGGATTCTTTTCAGGATACCACCCCAAGTATAGAAGGTCATCAGGTCTGCAGTATACTGGACCTCCTTTGGAAGTAGCCAGACAATGCTCGATTCACTGCAGGTTGAGAGTTGTCTTTGCCCTTTCTTTCTTTCTTTTTTTGCGGTACGCGGGCCTCTCACTGCTGTGGCCTCTCCCGTTGCGGAGCACAGGCTCCGGACGCTCAGGCTCAGCGGCCATGGCTCACGGGCCCAGCCGCTCCGCGGCATGTGGGATCTTCCCGGACCGGGGCATGAACCCGTGTCCCCTGCATCGGCAGGCGGACTCTCAACCACTGCGCCACCAGGGAAGCCCTGCCCTTTCTTTTTTATATATAAATGTATTTATTTATTTTTGGCTGCGTTGGGTCTTCCTTGTTGCGTGCGGGCATTCTCTAGTTGCGGCAGGCGGAGGCTACTCTTCGTTGGGGTGCGTGGGCTTATTACAGTGGCTCCTCTTGTTGCGGAGCACGGGCTCTAGGCACGCGGGCTTCAGTGGTTGTGGCGTGTGGGCTCAGTATTTGTGGTTCACGGGCTCTAGAGCACAGGCTCAGTAGTTGTGATGCACAGGTTTAGTTGCCCCGTGGCATGTGGCATCTTCCCGAACCAAGGCTCAAACCCGTGTCCCCTGCATTGGCAGGCAGATTCTTAACCACTGTGCCACCAGGGAAATCTCTGTCTTTGCCCTTTCAATGCTCTGTAGATGATAGTTGAGTAACAGACTTTATAGCCACCAAATCAACCAGGGAAATTTGCCCAGAGATTTATAGATTACTACTCACCTCCACCACAATATCTTTTGCAAATCTATTCCTAATTCCGCTCTCTCCTGACTTCAAGACTACCTACACTTGGTGTCTTTTTGTTAAAGCATAATTATATTTCCCAAATAGGTGATAACATTTTCAGAGTCATGCTGACACTTTTGTGTGTTTGACAAAGGAGGGGCACAGTGACTTGCTGATATGTCATGACTAAAATATTCAAATAAGAGTAGAGACATGGGTATGAAATGTACAGTGTGGGAAGTCAATAATTATGTAATATCTTTTTATGGTGACAGGTCATAACCAGACTTCTTATGGTGATCATTTTGAACTGCATAGAAATATCCAATCACTATGCTGTATACCAGGAACTAACATAGTGTTATACTTCAAAAACAAACAAACTCATAGAAAAAGAAGATCATGTTTGTGGTTTTCAGAGGTGGGGGTTGGGGGAGTGGGAATTGGGTAAAAGTAGCCAAAAGGTACAAACTTCATTATAAGATAAAAAAGTACTAAGGCTGTTCGCAAGAGGGAGGGGATATGGGGACATATGTATGCATATGGCTGATTCACTTTGGTGTACAGTAGAAACTAACACTATATTATAAATCAACAATACTTGAATAAAATAAATTTTTAAAAAGACTACCTAACCACTTTCCAAAAGAGGGAGAAGGAAAAGATCCTGGGGATTTCCTTCCGGGCAGCTATCATCAGTTCTGATTACATGTGTAAAAGCTGACCTGAGGCATCCTAATATACTTTCATATACTGAACACTGTCAGTGCCATCACTCTTACAGACCAGAGAAGGAAAGCCTAAGTCCCTAGCAAGAAAATCTAGGAAAAGGTATTCTAAAAGGTATTCTATAAAAGGACAATCAGGGAAGCCTTCATGAAAACTGAGCCATCAAGCTTCTCAGACAGGGAAGATCTAACAAATCATAACATGGAGAAGGGAGGAAGTCTCTGAATGCTTCTTGCCCTTCAAGCCAGATGCTCAGCAGGCTCACCCCAAATCCAGCAAAGCACACCCCTTTAAGCCTCTTCAATAATCCACCTGCCATTCCGAATCTGCAGCCTCCCTAAGGCTCTGAGGTATTTATCAGATTACCGCTTGAGGTCACATATCCTACTGTCATGTTTTGTGGCTGTTTATTTATATGCGTTTTCTCCTTGGAGAAATTAGAAGCTCGGAGTTCACAAGGAAACACAGTGCTCTGCGTGTGGCAGGTGCACAGTGTGAATTTGTAGTGCGCATACTGAATGAAATTACTTTCCTTGTAAGCCTGGCCCCAGTTCCAGCCTAGAGATCCTAGAGTCCAAAGACTGTAAAAAAGAATTATGTGGAATTATTTGGAGCCAGCTGACAGCTGTTCTATTTGTCTGCTCATTTCTGAAGTCTCCATTGACTATTCAGTCCCATGGAAGCCAGAAACACCTGCCTGTCAGAGAATCAAATGCATGATTCGGAGATTTTGTCAGATACTTAAACCCCAAAGGCGGTATAAGACATAATTCCGACTGTGAAAAAAAATGCATATTTTAAGGGATGGATCCATGAACTCTGCAAAAAATAATTGTTTTCAGTGTAGACAATATTTACTGGCAGGTGTTAAGAGTGCAAAATAGTAACAAAGGGATGAGAAAAGAGGTTGGCATGGCTCCCCTTCCCCAAGTGAGGACCCTGTAACCAGGCCAGTGAGGTGGGAGTACTTGACTTCAGCCACTTTGAGTCCAGCATCCACTGGAGAACAAGATTCCAGGCAGGAGGGGTCCTCACAACATGGGGGAAGGGAGCAGTACCCTAGAAGGGGCGTGAGCTGTGTTCCGTCCCAAGCTGCTTTGTTCCTGTCCACCACACACCTCAAAAGCTCGGGGCAGGGGTGTTAGGGGACTGGGCTAAACCTATCCCTTTAAAAGGTAGATGATTTTTTCAAGGCAGGAGGCAGAATTGATGTGACTATAACTGGTATTAAATGCTGATTGGAATATTTGTTAATTCTAAAATCTCTGCTGAATCTCAAAGTCTATACACAAATTCAGACGTGGACACTCGTTCAGATGACACCACTCAGTGCTTGATCCCAAGTAAGAGATGGAGAAATGGCTCCAGACCTAAAGTCATCATTCACTTTGCTTCCCTCTTCCTGCAGAAAGGTTTCATCTACCCTGGGCTTTGATATGCTCAAGTGTGTCTGTCTCAGGAGGTGGAGAGTCTCTTTCTCTTCATGAAGCATACTTTGTTAGCCATACACTGATTTCTAGATGTTCAAAGAGTTGGTGAAGATTTCTCCAGGAGCTATTGGTTTTTTGTTGGCTTTAGGCCACTGCTTTCTCATTCGTACACATTCACTTCCCTTCAAATTGTATGGACCTGTACAGGATTGCTAGCCTTTTAAATTGCCACACCAGGACTTTAAAAACTACTATTTCTATCACCACTATTCCTTAATCCAAAAAAGGTAAAGATAGGCTTTACATTGGCTAAATTCACAAAGTTGTTCTTATTTCACTGTAAGCCACTGACATATACTTAGGCATCATGTCCCTAGCATAAGGACAAGAATGAAAATTTCTCTCCTGTAATGTTGCTAGATGGGTTCTAAAATATTAAAAATATATGGCTGAGTTTAGCATTTATGTCATAAAAGTCATAAAACTTAAGGACAGAATATGAAAAAGAAAATAATTGTAAAAATCACCAGGACTCAAAGGGCTTTTGGAGAATTTTTCACTGGGCAGGAGCAATGCATAATCACTAATGCAGATTTTGGTGACCAAATTGGAATGTTTGTCCTTTCTTCTCTGTTCCAGGTACATGGCCATCATCCACCCCCTCCAGCCCCGACTGTCGGCCACAGCCACCAAGGTGGTCATCTGTGTCATCTGGGTCCTGGCTCTCCTCCTGGCCTTCCCCCAGGGCTACTACTCAACCACTGAGACCATGCCCAACCGAGTGGTGTGCATGATTGAATGGCCGGAGCATCCCAACAAGATTTATGAGAAAGTGTGAGTAGAGATGAATTTCAGTGCCTTCTTTGTCCTTTCTTGTTCCTTCTTTCTTTTGTTCTTCTTGTGGTTAGGATTTAATTTGTATGTTAGGATTTAATTTGTAAACATTTCTCACAACCACTCTGTGTCAGGTTGATGTGTCCATAATTATCAGGAGACTATTATGTCCCAAATACTATTCTGGACTTTGAATGAAAAGTTTTAAAATATAAGACCTGGATCCTGATATAGCATACCCTTTGGGCACACTACCGTGTCCCTCTTACCAGTGACTTTGCCCTGCCAGTGTCTGCATTTCTTTGCCTGGGAACTTTTTCCTACTCTATAGAATGCCATTTTGCCCTCTTGCACAGCATGCCAGAGGGTAAGGGAATTATCCTTCCCTCCACACTCCCAGCAACTCTCAAAAACAACTGATGGGGGAACTTCCCTGGTGGTGCAGTGGTTAAGAATCCGCCTGCCAATGCAGGGGACAGGGGTTCAAGCCCTGGTCTGGGAAGGTCCCACATACCATTGAGCAACTAAGCCAGTGCACCACAACTACTGAGCTTGTGCTCTAAAGCCTGCGAGCCACATCTATTGAAACCCACACGCCTAGATCCTGTGCTCCGCAAGTGATGCCACCACAATGAGAAGCCTGCGCACTGCAATGAAGAGTAGCCCCCGCTCACTGCAACTAGAGAGAGCCTGCACACAGCAAAAATGATCCAACTCAACCAAAAAAAAACACACACACAAACTGATGGGAGTTGGCATATGAACACCCCAGCTCCCTCCCCCTTCAGGTGGGAGGTCTCTGAGGTGTGTGTTTTACTGTGTTCAGGGTTTCCTCTTGGGATTAATCTCCAGTCACCCTGGTAGCAGCTAGCTCAATGACACACGCTTTGTTAGCCCCACTCCCTACTGGTGTTTCTTTCTCCTTCCAAATAAGTCATTTGCACCTGAATCTTTATCTCAGGATGTGTCTCTGGGGAAAACTAAACCAAAACACCTACCTTCTAGGATTTTGCAGCTGGAAAAATACCTATACATGTGAAATGCATGAGAAGGCAAGGCCAGAACATTGGGACCTTATGAGTAACAGGTCCCCCACAGGACAAGCCTGTTTCTCTTCCAGCGGCCTGACCGATCACATTTAGGGCTTTTTAAAGCTATCTTGGCATATTTTCCAAAATTTCTTATCTTAGAGGCAGCATTAAAATGGCTTATTCTTTGTTTTGTTCTATTCAAGTGAGCAGCAATTTGACATTTATATTATCATCAGTTTTCTGGATTCAAAGCACATTGATAATATGGCTCCTTTTGAAAGTCCTCTATAATTTTCCAATCTTGGGTTTATTAAGTGAATTGAAAAAGAAAGACCACTTGTATTAGAATCAGAAGATCTGGATGTTAATTACAAGATTGCCAGTTTCTAGCTATGTGACCCTGGGCAAGAGCACAGTCTCTCCTCGTTGTTAAATGGAATATGATAAAGCACTGCCTCACATAAAAAACTGCTTTGAAGAGCAAACAAGATAATGTATTCTCACCTTGTAAACTATTAAATGCCATACGAAAGATAAGATACTGTTATTGAACTAAATTCATTAGATAGTATAATATAATCATTATAGACCTTTGAACTTATTAAATGGTAAAATGAGACACTGTACCTGTTGGCCCTCTAGATTTGAGGGTCCAAAATCCTGTTGCACACAGAGTTACACTACTGCATCTGTTCCATGGAGCATGGAAATGGAGCTTGTCAGAAAGCAATACATAAAGCTCAGACTTTGCCTTCCAGACACAGACAGTGGGATTTAATTGATCAAGCAGTGGGAGGATTAATGCTTAGCCTAGGAGATGTTGAACATTTTTCTTTCAAGTGAAACTACAAGCCTGAGCAGAGTCATAGCGGGAGAAAGAACATAGATTTACAAGCTGTATGGGACCCATGAACATGTTCAAGCCAGAAGCTTCCCTCAAAAGGGGGAAAAACAAACCCTCTGAATTAAAGTTCATTATATAAACTGCTTCAGAAACTGCCGTCAACTTCATGCACCTTAGCTCAGTTCTTAGTTCTTGTGAGCTTTTCAAAGTCTGATCACCTTTCTGCAACTTTTTGCTTCAAATAAGCACAGTTCTTTTATCTTCCAACAGATTCAAATTTTAACTTGGAAATAAAGGTTTATTTTCTCACAGATCTCTGGGATCTCATGCAAGAAACAGTAGTGTTTTACTTTTAAACATTTTTCTATTTTATGCTTACTAATGATTAGAAAGTCCCTTTGAGACTCAATGTTTTGGACTGTCCTTTCAAGTTACCTTTAAAGAATGTTGGGTAACTGCTCCTGGATGCATGGTTAGGTTTGCCATTATTGTTTATTTCATGATTTTAACCTCAAAAAAAATGGGCCTGGAATAAGAGCTCCTGATTTTATCTATTCAAGATGTATAAAATGTTTATAGATGCAGTAGTAAGTTGAAAGCGTCCACATTTGCCATTCACATATTGTCTGTGATACAAACATAAGTGTAAGCTTTATGCAAACCTATTTTATTTTTGTCAGTATCTGTCATAATGCATCATGATATGTTTTTTAGGGAATTTAAATTCCATCAGTTCTAAACTACGTACTTTATTATATTCTCTTTTATTAGAACTAATGATTGCCATTTCCACAGTACACAGTGATTCCAAATTTGAAACCATAAGGAAATTTTATTTTGAGACAGGGTAAGAGCATAGGCTTGAGAGTTAAATGAGTGATCAACTCCCAGCTACATCTCTCTCTAGTTGAGTCGTAATAGTCGTTATTCAAGCTCCTCAGACTAATAGTACAGTCCATATAGAGGTGCTGAGAGAAGTAAATAAGGTACTTGCTTAGCTCAGTGCCATGCACATTGGAAAGAATCTAGTGAATGTTACCTACTGTTGTTAGCATCGTTCATTGATCTGGGTACATGGGCAGAAAACTGGCAGCAGGGAGTGAGATGGGCAAATGCTTAGGCCCAATTTATCTGATGAATAATTTATGCCAGATAATTACACTAAAAGGTTTTGTGAAAATCTGGGTCTTTTGAAAATCTTTGAAAATCTGGCATTTGCCTTCTGGCTACATGGTTAACCTCTAACCCTGATCATTTATCATTTAGATTCTTATAAATACATGTATTAAAGTAAACACTTTTAAAGAAATGCAATCCAATAAAAGGACAGGCAAAAGATATCCTTATATATTAAATGGCCAATTAATATATAAGGAGGCACACAACTTCATTCATCAACAGTGAAATGAAAATTAAAACCATAATGAGATCTTACTATCTACCTATTAGACTAGCAAATGTTCAGAAGTCTGACTAAACTAAGCATTTAGAACTTCTGGTGAAGAACCTTAGTAGACTGCTAAAAGTATACATTGATAAAACCACATTGGAAAACATTTTGTAGTATCTAGAAAAGAAGAAACTATTCATAACCCTGCAATTTCACTCAGGGACAATTAATTACCCTAGAAAAACTCATGCTATGAACCCACATACATCTAGATATTGTTTATATCAGCATCATTCTTAAAGCCCTAAACTGGAGATATTCCAAATGTCCATCTTCAGTTAGATGGATATTTTAAATGTGGTGCAAGCATGCAATGGAATATTATGTAGTTGGCAGAATGAACAAAATGTAGCTCCATGCAGCATAAATGGCTCTTGTAAATAAGGTTTTAAAACAAGCAAAATGAAAGGTGGTAATACTACAACTGCAAGCAAAGAAGTAGTTACCATGAAAGTGAAGACTATGATTATCTTTCAAGGGAGAGAAAGGGATGTGATCAAGAAGGGACACTAGGAGTTGCTTCTGAGGATATGGCATTATATTTCTCCAGCACAATGGTACTAGCATGAGTGTTTGCTTTAAAATTACTCATAATACCAAGTAGTTTGACTTAGGCACTTTTTCTGGAATTTATGTTTCATTTTTATTTAACTTAAAATTAAATGCTATCCAAAGGTTTTTGCTTTTGCAAGCTCTCAAGATACTGCTTCCATTGGGATAACCCCAAATTTCCTCCATAAGAAATTATCTTCTGAAGTGTGGGCTGTGCCTGGGGTGACATTCATAAGTACTCATCTCTGAATTAGCCGAAGTATGGATGGGCCCTGTTTCATTCTCATGTTTACTTGCATTTTACCTTGCTAACTCCTATGTGTCAGCCCATTTGGAATTTTTCCAATTGGTCTAAGGGGGGTTAGGACAAATTATTGTCCCTGGAAGGATGTGACAAATGTTAACCAGAGAACAAGCCCATAGACTCTCCACAGCACTCATCCCTTACTGCTATTATTCATAAACACGTACATCTGGGCTACAAAATGCTACAGATAGACTTGGTTCATCTTCCTGGAAAACCATTTAAAACTTCATTTTGCATTTAAAAATATAAATAAATTATGGGGTATAATGAAAGTTCTTATAATTTCTTTAATCACCCATATTCCCATCATTTACAAAGGCTCTAACATTTTGATGAATTTCCATCCAGGGAAATATTGTTCTTAGTTTCTTTTGAAGTGTCTTGTGTACCTACAGGTCAACACAAATATAGATTGTTTCCCTTTTTGTAACACAAAATGTAGCTTATTATGCACATTGTTCTGCTTTTTATTTAACTTAATATGTCTTAGAGATCTTTTCATATCAGTTCATGAAGAGCTTCTCTATTCTTTTTTTCAGCTACACAGTACTCCATGTTATAAATGTACAATATTATTTAACTGGTCACTTTTAGTGGACTTGGGATTGTCTCCAGCCTTTTGCTATTGGATTGCTGTCATGAATAACCTTTACATTTATCATGTAAGGCTATGTGGAGCATAAAAATCCCCAAAATGGAATTGCTGGGTCAAATTTTTATATTTGCCCTCCATACTAATTTACATTCCCACCAGAAATGTGTGAAAGTCTCTGTTTCTCCACAGCCTCGTCAACAGACGGTATTGTCAAGATTTTAGATTTTTACCCACTAAAGTTAAAAATGCATTTCTCTTATTGGAATGGGGTTGAATTTTTTTCATAGTTTGAATCATTTGTATTTACATTTTATAATCCGCCACTTACCGTATCATAAAGAATTTCTTATGTCATTAAACATGTTTGTACAATTGGATGTGAACATATATGTGTGTATCCATATGTAAATAATAGTTTTTTTAACTAATCTCCTTCTTTGAAAATTGATTAGTGATTTCCCTTAGCTGACTAGTAAGATAAAACAGCAAACTTCATAAGCAGGCTGCTTCTAGCTACATCCCTAGATCTCTGCAGGGACAGGTTCAATGTCTTCTGTCATCCACTGTTTATGTCTACAATCTGCAGTTATGGAATGTTATTCTAAAATTATTCATGCAACTGGAGACTTGAGTTCATTATTAATATAGTATTGTCATAGCTTGTGATTGAGTCCTGCCATAATTTTAGCAACTTGGCAGCTGTGACTGCTCTTGTGAAACTGTGACACTACCTAGGAAGTCCTATAATGGTAGAGTGATTGACTGGTGAGGAAGAAAAATTTCACGGGTACGGGTAACCAAAAGTAACTCTTCCCAATGGAGAAAAAAAGCACAGTAAAAGAAAAATTAAAGTATAAAGAAGAAATATTTGGCTTTGCAAAATGCAAATTCAGTAGCTTTCAAAATTATCTGGATCCAAGCCCACTCTTGAGGATGCTATCCAGGGTGTCAAGTTGCCGTGGCCCTGGAAGGTTATGGGGTAATACCCCTGAGGGCAAGGAAGATGAATGAGTCAATATTTCTTTATCAGAGGGCTCATCAATATGGCCAAAAAAAAGTCTGTAATAAGGATGAAAAATGAGAAATACATCCCAAAGAATGAGATTTAGGCAGCCTGGGGAATTTCAGCTTCCCTGAATCATTTATTAATATTGGTCATATGTCATTTTCTGTTAATTAAACTTCTCTGTACATAACTTTGGGGTAAAGTTTTAGCATGAAGTAAGATGTGCTTATCTGAATTACAAATATTACCAATAGTCCTGGGAAAGGAAACTATGTCAGAAAACAGCATCACTCATGACTATAATTACCTGGAGATTTTGTGAAAATGTACGTGAATGTGGATATATTAACTCTAATATAATTCTTTTATTTTTTTATAAATTTATTCATTTTATTTATTTATTTTTGGCTGCATTGGGTCTTCATTGCTGCCCTCGGGCTTTCTCTAGTTGTGGCGACTGGGGGCTACTCTTCGCTGCAGTGCACGGGCTTCTCATTGTGGTAGCTTCTCTTCTTGCAGAGCATGGGCTCTAGGTGCATGGGCTTCAGTAGTTTTGGCATGCAGGCTCAGTAGTTGTGGCACACGGGCTTAGTTGCTCTGTGGCATGTGGGATCTTCCAAGACTAGGGCTCCAAGCCCTAGTCCCCTGCATCGGCAGGCAGATTCTTTTTTTTATTTAACATCTTTATTGGAGTATAATTGTTTTACAATGTTGTGTTAGTTTCTGCTGTATAGCAAAGTGAATCAGCTATACATAAACATATATCCCCATATCCCTTCCCTCTTGCGTCTTCCTCCCATCTTCCCTATCCCACCCCTATAGGTGGTCACAAAGCTCTGAGCTGATATCCCTGTGCTATGCAGCTGCTTCCCACTAGTTATCTATCTTACATTTCATAGTGTATATATGTCACTGCCACTCTCACTCTTTGTCCCAGCTTACCCTTCCCCCTCCTTGTGTCCTCAAGTCCATTCTCTACGTCTGGCAGGTGGATTTTTAACCACTGCACCACCAGGGAGGTCCTCTAATATAATTCTTTATTAGTACCAATTGTAACAGAAGACTGTCTTTATTTATAGCATTTTGTCTTTTGTATGTCATATCCTGTCATCTTAGCTGAAATATTTACATTTATACATATCCTTTAGTTTCATTAATAATAATGAAAATTAAAAATCAACTAATTGGTGGAGAATAAGAAGGAAAAAAGAATATTAGAAAAAGTACCTGCAGTTTACTTCCCCAATTTTCCACATTCTTGATTATTTCACAAATAAAAAACAAGTGTGGATCCTTTACCAAGCTGCTCCAGGCTTTGCCAAAAGGGTGTCAGCATATTAGTGGTTCCAGGACTGTTTATGCTAGCTTGTATGATTAATCTCCTCCCTGACGCCCACTACATTTATATAGCCCAGCACTCCTAGTATTGTCACTGCTGTTGATGGAAAGCAGTTAAACTGATAATGAAAAGTGCATTGATATTTCAGGGGAAAATGGTTGCACAAAAGCAAGTCTTTAACCCTGACACTCAGACAAAAAGTTACAGTAAATAAAATTTTAAAAAAAGAAGGAGAAAGAGAAGAAGCCTACATTAATGCAGAAACTAGGAAGGTTGCCATAAAAATGCCATAAATTTCACTACCTTTCTGGTAGATATTACACAGATAGAGACAAAGAGGAGGCAGTAGCCACCATGGGAAGTCATGTGCAATACATATGGCAACCCCTAATTTGGAGGTGAAAGTGTAAGCCTGAAAAAGATGAGACTACCAAATTTGGGATTCCTTTGTGCTGTCTTGTTAAATTTCCAGAGATAGCTGACCTTACTGAAAGAGAAAACACAACCAGGCCTGAAAGTGTAATTGAATGTAAGATTAAATGGACAATTTTCTACAAAACTGTAAATCACATTAATGCAGCTTGAGAGGCGAAGAATGAAAATACTGCTCGAGAGTTACAATTATAAAAGGCAATGGAATCAAAATTTGTGCAGAAAATTTCTTTCAAATACCTTATAAGCTCTTAATGAGTTCAGAACCATATGGAGAACTTGCTAATTTATTATATGCATTTGGTATGACCTAAATGTAAAAAGTTGACAAACTAAGCTCCAAAAACAAACATTTAGGCCAATTCCATTTCCAACTATAGATAAGAGATCCACACAAAAGAATTCAAAATTATATTAAAATAGCAATTTTTATTTTTTGAGCATGACTTCTTCCAACAATAACGTTAGTAAGTTATCAGTAAATTGTTATTTTATTTTATCAAATGAATTGGTCAAAGGGAAGTATATATTTGTCTCAATAAATGTCAAAAATAAAATTTTAAAAGGTAATATGTATTAAAGAAAAAAATAGTTTATATCAATAATAATCCTTGAGAAAATAAAGTGAATAACACATCTTCTTTACAACAGAAACAAACAAAGAAAACCCCAGAAAATTAAGAAATAGGCATTATATGAAGAAAAACAAAAAAATCATGCTATTTTAGACTTTACTGAATGGCATAACAGAATACTTGAGAAACATTTCACATGATCCAAAACCTGGAAATTATCTAAGGGTATATAGGAAACAGTCTCCCTTCTATATACATTTTTTTTTTGTACACCAATGTTCATAGCAACATTATTCACAATAGCCAAAAAGGTGGAAACGCCCTTCTGTCTTTATGTAATTCCATGAAGATATCAGTTCTTCTCAAACCATTCCAACAAGTATGTTTAGGTGGCTGATAAAGAAAATCATCTGAAAGAATAAATGGATAAAAATAGTTCAAGAAAATGTTGAAAAAGAAGAATTAATTTTGATATCAGCAAAATAACAAAAAAGAAATATAAGAAGTGGCTTGTTCTTTCAGAGATGAAAATACTCAGTACTGAGGATAGAATTGGTCAATAAAAAACAGAATAGAAATCACACACACAGACACACACACACACATACATACACACACACACAGAAACCCAAGAATATAAAACTTTGTATATAGTATATGCTACAGATAACATGTGAATTCTGAAATGATTTTTCCATAATTTTTTTTGGAAATGTTAGAACCCCAAATTCTGTAGGATTTTGTAACTTGAATGAGTTTATAAGTAACCATTGTGGGTAACCACATAACTCACAGCTACCCACAACTTAGAGAGTCAAAATTACATTAGTATACTGAAGCCTCTAAGAGGCTTTCCATTTTTTAATTTTTTATTTACTTTTTTAATATAATATATTCATGTGGTTTAAAAACCAGTAAGTTTCAAAAGTAATCAGAAAAAAGATTTCTTCCTCTAACCACTGTTCTTAGTTTCTTTTGAATTTTTAAATTTTAATTACTTCTTTTCTCCATTGTATATCTTTGCCTCCTTTCTCATAGTTTAGTTGACCATATGTGCGTGGGTTTATCTCTGGGCTTTCTATCCTATTTCATTCATCTATGCTTCTCTTTTTGTGCCAGTACCATATTGTCTTGATTGCTGTAGCTTCGTAGTATAGTCTGAAGTCAGGGAGTCTGATTCCTCCAGCTCCATTTGTTTCCCGGAAGACTGCTTTGGCTATTCGGAGTCTTTTTTGTCTCCATACAAATTTTAAGATTTTTTGTTCTAGTTCTTTAAAAAAAAATGCCATTGGTAATTTGATAGGGATTGCATTGAATCTGTAGATTGCTTTAGGTAGTATAGTCATTTTCACAATATTGATTCTTCCAATCCAAGAGCATGGTATATCTCTCCATCTGTTTTGTTCTTAGTTTCTTGTGAGCTTTCCAAAATTCCTCTCTGCTTATCAAAAAGGGTTTGACTATATATTCTAATTATCTCCTTTCTTAACACAAAGTGTCATATATGACATACCATATTCTTGTTTTTTCCACTTACAGTTTAACTCAGATATTCTTTCCCCTTAGTATTAAGCAAATAGTCTCATTTTTTTCTTTACAGCTGCATAGTATTACTTTGTATTGAAAAATCATAACTTATTTATCTGGCATGATATTGATTTATATTTGGATTGCTCCTAGTGCTTTGCTACTTCAAATAATATTGTAATGAATAGGCTCCACTTTGATAATTTTTCAGCAAAGAAACCTGATGGTTTTGTTTAAACCTTGTGTTTCCCAAATTTACTTGATCATAGAATCCTTCTTTTGACTAACCCTGGTAACATCCCACAGAAATATTGTCCATAATATATATTCTGGTGAAACTCTGCACTAATCAAAAAAATGTGTTTCTTTCTCACATCTTAAAATGAATATAAATTCCAAATATATTGGAAAGGAGTGAAAACTTTCAAAAAATAACACTCAAGACAAAACTAAAATGAAGAGATGGTTGGTTTGAGTATAAACATAGATATAGATACAGGTATAGATATATTTGTTAAATACTGTATGCCAGGAAACTCCATGAGAGAGTTTGGCAAATGACAAAGTGAGGGAAAAACCTACAATGTATGAGACAAACCATTGACAAAATTAACATAGAGGAGACCTGAGCACCTGTGGTTGGAACACCAAGTCCAAACCACTGGACTAACAGAGATCTTCAGGTACCAGGAATATTAGTCAGTGTGAGCTCTCCCAGAGGCCCTCATCTCAGCGATGAGACCTGCCTCCAACCAACTGCCTGCAAACTTCAGTGGTGGATGCCTCAGGCCAAACAATCAGCAAGACAGGAACACAGCTGCACCCATCAAAAAAATGAGATGACCAAAAAATATGTTACAGATGAAGGATTAAGGTAAAAACCTACAAGAGCAAATAAGTGAAGAGGAAATAGGCAACATAACTGAAAAAGTATTCAGAGTAACAATAGTAAAGATGATCCAAATAGTAATAGAAATGGAGGCATGGATTGAGAAAATAAAAGAAATGTTTAACAAGGACATACAAGACCTAAAGAACAAACAAACAGTGATGAACAGCACAATTACTGAAATGAAAAATACACTAGAAGGAATCAATAGCAGAATAACTGAGGCAGAAGAACAGATAAGTGAACTGGAGGATAGAATGGTGAAAATAACTGCCATGGAATGGAATAAAGAAAAAAGACTGAAAAGAAATGAGGACACCGTCAGAGACCTCTGGGACAAATTAAATTCACCAAAATTCGAATTATAGGAGTCCCAGAAGAGGAAGAGACAAAGATAGGGTCTGAGAAAATATTTGAAGAGATTATAGTCAAAAACTTCCCTGACATGGGAAAGGAAATAGCCACACAGGTCCAGGAAACACAGAGTCCCATACAGCATAAACCCAAGAAGAAACACACTAAGACACATATTAATCAAAGTAAAAAACATAAATTCAAGGAAAAAATATTAAAAGCATCAAGGGAAAAGCAACAAATAATATAAAAGAGAATTCCCATAAGGTTATCAGCTGGTTTTTAAGCAGAAACTCTGTAGGGTAGAAGGGAGTGCCAGGATATATTTAAAGTGATGAAAGGGAAAATCCTACAACCAAGATTACTCTACCCAGCAAGGATCTCACTCAGATTCAACAGAGAAATGAAAAGCTTTACAGACAAGCAAAAGCTAAGGGAATTCAGCACCACCAAACCAACTTTCCAACAAATGCTAAAGGAGCTTCTCTAAGTGGCTTCTCTTCTCTAAGCTTCTCTTCTCAGGAAAAGAAAGAGACCCACATAAACAAACACAAAACAATTAAGAAAATAGCAATAGGAACATACATATCAATAATTATCTTGAATGTAAATAGATTAAGTGCTCCAACCAAAAGACACAGATTGGCTGAATGGATACAAAAACAAGATCCGTATATAAGCTGTCTACAACAGACCCATTTCAGTCCTAGGGACACATACAGACAGCAAGCGAGGGGATGGGAAAAGATATTCCATGCAAATGGAAATCAAAAGAAAGATGGAGTAGCAATATTCATATCAGAAAAAATAGACTTTAAAATAAAGACTGTTGCAAGAGACAAGAAAGGACACCACATAATGATCAAGGGATCAATCAAAAAAGAAGATATAACAATTTTAAATATACATGCACCCAACATAGGAACACCTCGATATATAAGACAAATGCTAATAGTCATGAAAGGGGAAATCGCCAGTAACACAATAATAGTGGCGGACTTTAACACCCCACTTACATCAATAGACAGATCATCCAGAGAGAAAATAAACAAAGAAACACAAGCTTTAAATGACACAATAGACCACATAGATTTAATTGATATTTATAGAACATTCCACCTGAAAGTGGCAGAATACACTTTCTTCTCAAGTGCACATGGAACATTCTCCAGGATATATCACATCTTGGGTCCCAAATCAAGACTTAGTAGATTTAAAACAATTGAAATCATATCAAGAATCTTTTCTGACCACAACAATGTGAGATTAGAAATCAATTACAGGGAAAAAAACTGTACAAAACACAAACAAATGGAGGCTAAATATTATGCTACTAAATAACTAAGAGATCACAGAAGAAATCAAAAAGTACATAGAAACAAATGACAATGAAAACATGAAAACCCAAAACCTATGGGACACAGCAAAAGCAGTTCTAAGAGGGAAGTTTATAGCAATTCAATCTCACCTCAAGAAACCAGAAAAGTCTCAAATAAAAAATCTAACCTTATACCTAAAGCAACTAGAGAAAGAAGAATGAAACCCCCAAAGTTAATAAAAGGAAAGAAATCATAAAGAGCAGAGTAGAAATACATGAAATAGGAATGAAGAAAACAATAGCAAATATCAATAAAACTAAAAGTTGATTCCTTGAGAACATAAAAAAAATTGATAAACCTTTAACCAGACTCATCAAGAAAAAAGGATAGAATTCAAATCAATAAAATTAGAAATGAAATGGAGAAATTATAACTGACAATGCAGGAATACAAAGGATCATAAGAGACTACACAAGCAACACTATGCCAATAGAATGGACAACGTGGAAGAAATGGAAAAATTCTTAGAAATGCACAACCTTCCAAAAATGAACCAAGAAGAATTAGAAGACATGAACATACCAATCACAAGTAATGAAATTGAAACTGTAATTAAAATCTTCCAGTAGGGCTTCCCTGGTGGTGCAGTGGTTAAGAATCTGCCTGCCAATGCAGGGGACACAGGTTCAAGCCCTGGTCTGGGAAGATCTCACATGCCGCGGAGCAACTAAGCACATGTGGTGCAACTATGGGGACTGTGCTCTAGGGCACGTGAGCCACAAGCAGTGAGCCTGCATACTGCAACTACTGAAGCCCACACACCTAGAGCCCATGCTCAACAACAAAGAGAAGCCACCACAATGAGAAGCCCGTGCACTGTAACCAAGATTACTCCTCACTCACCACAATTGGAGAAAGCCCATGCACAGCAACAAAAACCCAATGCAGCCAAAAATAAATAAAATAAATTAAAAAAAATTTTTTTCAGTAAACAAAACTCCAGGACCAGAGGGCTTCACAGGCGAATTCTATCAAACATTTAGAGAAGAGCTAACACCTTTGCTTCTCAAACTCTTCCAAAAAATTGCAGAGGGAGGAACACACCTGAACTCATTCTATGAGGCCACGATCACACTGTTACCAAAACCAGATAAATATATCACAAAAAAAGAAAATTACAGACCAATATCACTGAAGAATATAGATGCAAAAATCCTCAAAAAAATAATAGCAAACAGAATCCAGCAACACATTAAAAGGATCATACACCATGATAAAGTTGGATTTATCCCAGGGATGCAAGGATTCTTCAATACACACAAATTAATCAGTGTGATACACCATATTAACAAATTAAGAATAAAAAGCATATGATCATCTCAATAGATGCAAAAAAAAAGCTTTTGACAAAATTCAACACCCATTTATGATCAAAACTCTCCAGAAAGTGGGCATAGAGGTAATCTACCTCAACATAAAAAAGGCCATATATGACAAACCCACAGCAAACATCATTCATAATGTTGATAAACTGAAAGCTTTCCTCCAAGATGAGGAACAAGACAAGGTTGTCCACTCTCTCCACTTTTATTTAACATAGTTTTGGAAGTCCTAGCCATGGCAATCAGAAAAAAAAAAAAAGGAAAACAAATTGGAAAAGATGAAGTAAAACAGTCACTGTTCACAGATGACATAATACTATATATATAGAAAATCCTAAAGATGCTACCAGAAAACTACTAGAGCTAATCAATGAATTTAGTAAAGTTGCAGGATATAAAGTTAATGCACAGAAATCTCTTGCATTCCTATACTCTAATGATGAAAGATCAGAAAGAGAAATTAAGGAAACACTCCCAATTACCATTGCAACAAATAGAATAAAATACCTAGGAATAAACCTACCTAAGGAGACAAAAGACCTGTACTCACAAAACTATAAAACACTGATGATAGAAATCAAAGATAATGTAAACAGATGGAGAGATATACCATGTATTGGAAAAATCAATATTATCAACATGGCTGTACTACCCCAAGTAATCCACAGATTCAATGCAATCCCTACAAATTACCAATGGCATTTTTCAAAGAATTAGAACAAAAAAAAATTTACAATTTGCGTGGAAACAGAAAAGCTGTAAATAGCCAAAACAATCTGGAGAGAGTAAAACAGAGCTAGAGGAATCAGACTCCCTGACTTCAGACTATACTACAAAGCTACAGTAATCAAAACAGTATTGTACTGGCACAAAAACAGAAATATAGATCAATAGTACAGGATACAAAGCCCAGAGATAAACCCACACATATATGTCACCCAATCTATGACAAAGGAGGCAATGATATGCAATGGAGAAAAGACAATCTCTAGGTCCATCCATGTTGATGCAAAAGGCATTATTTAGTTCTTTTTTATGGCTGAGTAATATTCCATTGTATATATGTACCACATCTTCTTTGTCCATTCCTCTGTTAGACTTAAGGTTGTTTCCATGTCCTGGCTATTGTAAATAATACTGCAATGAACACTGGGGTGCACATATCTTTTTGAATTATGGTTTTCTCTGAGTAACTGCCTAGGTGTAGGACTACTGGGTCATATGGTAGTTCTATTTTAAAATTTTTAAGGAACCTCCATACTGTTCTCCATAGTGGCTGAACCAATTTACATTCCCACCAACAGTGAGGAGGATCCCCTTTTCTCCACACCCTCTTCAGCATTTATTGTTTGTAGATTTCTTGATGATAGTCATTCTCACCAGTGTGAGGTGATACCTCATTGTAGTTTTGATTTACATTTCTCTAATAATTAGCAATGTTGAGGATCTTTTCATGTGCTTTTCAGACACCTGTATGTCTTCTTTGGAGAAATGTCTATTTAGATCTTCCCCACATTTTTTGATTGGGTTTTTTGGTTTTTTTTGATATTGAGCTACATGAGCTCTTTGTATATTTTGGAGATAAAGTCCTTGTCGGCTGCTTCATTTGCAAATATTTTCTGCCATTCTGAGGGTCGTCTTTTCGTTTTGTTTGTGATTTCCTCTGCTGTGTAAAAGTTTTAAGTTTCATTAGGTCCCATTTGCTTATTATTTTTTTTTAATTTTTGTTACACTAGGAGGTGAATCAAAAAATATCTTCCTGCGATTTATGTCAAAGAGTGTTCTGCCTATGTTTTCCTCAAATAGTTTTATAGTGTCTGGTCTTATGTTTAGGTCTTTCACCCATTTTGAGGTTTTTGTTTTTTTTTTTAACATCTTCATTAGAGTGTAATTGCTTTACAATGGTGTGTCAGTTTCTGCTTTATAACAAAATGAATCAGTTGTACATATACCTATGTCCCCATATATCTTCCCCCCTGCATCTCCCTCTCTCCCACTCCCCCATCCCACCCCTCCTGGTGGTCACAATATACCAAGCTGATCTCCTGTGCTATGCAGCTTCTTCCCACCAGCTATCTACTTTATGTTTGGTAGTGTATATATGTCCATGCCATGCTCTCACTTTGTCCAAGCTTACCCTTCCCCCTCCCCATATCCTCAAGTCCATTCTCTAGTAGGTCTGCATCTTTATTCCAGTCTTACCCCTAGGTTCTTCTGACCGTTTTCTATTTTCTTTTTTTTTTTTTTTAGATTCCATATATATGTGTTAGCATATGGTATTTGTTTTTCTCTTTCTGACTTACTTCACTCTGTATGACAGTCTCTAGGTCCATCCACCTCACTACAAATAATTCAGTTTCATTCCTTTTTATGGTTTAGTAATATTCCATTGTATATATGTGCCACATCTTCTTTTTTTTTTTTTTTACATCTTTATTGGAGTATAATTGCTTTACAATGGTGTGTTAGTTTCTGCTTTATAACAAAGTGAATCAGTTAAACATATACATATGTTCCCATATGTCTTCCCTCTTGTGTCTCCCTCCCTCCCACCCTCCCTATACCACCCCTCCAGGCAGTCACAAACAACCGAGCTGATCTTCCTGTGCTATGCAGCTGCGTCCCATTAGCCATCTACCGTTTGGTAGTGTATATATATGTCCATTTGGTAGTGTATATATGTCCATGCCTTACGTTTGGTAGTGTATATATGTCCATGCCTCTCTCTCGCTTTGTCACAACTTACCCTTCCCCCTCCCCATACCCTCAAGTCCGTTCTATAGTAGGTCTGTGTCTTTATTCCTGTCTTACCCCTTGGTTCTTCATGACATTTTTTTTTCTTAAATTCCATATATATGTGTTAGCATACGGTATTTGTCTTTCTCTCTCTGACTTATTTCACTCTGTATGACAGACTCTAGGTCTATCCACCTCATTACAAATAGCTCAATTTTGTTTCTTTTTATGGCTGAGTAATATTCCATTGTATATATGTGCCACATCTTCTTTATCAATTCATCTGTTGATGGACACTTAGGTTGCTTCCATGTCCTGGCTATTGTAAATAGAGCTGCAATGAACATTTTGGTACATGACTCTTTTTGAGTTATGGTTTTCTCAGGTTATATGCCCATTAGTGGGATTGCTGGGCCATATGGTAGTTCTATTTGTAGTTTTTAAAGGAAAATCCATACTGTTCTCTATAGTGGCTGTATCAGTTCACATGCCCACCAACAGTGCAAGAGGGTTCCCTTTTCTCCACACTCTCTCCAGCATTTATTGTTTCTAGATTTTTTGATGATGGACATTTTGACTGGTGTGAGATGATATCTCATTGTAGTTTTGATTTGCATTTCTCTAATGATTAATGATGTTGAGCATTCTTTCATGTGTTTGTTGGCAATCTGTATATCTTCTTTGGATAAATGTCTCTTTAGGTCTTCTGCCCATTTTTGGATTGGGTTGTTTGTTTCTTTGTTATTGAGCTTCATGAGTTGCTTGTATGTTTTGGAGATTAATCCTTTGTCAGTTGCTTCATTTGCAAATATTTTCTCCCATTCTGAGGATTATCTTTTCATCTTGTTTATGGTTTCCTTTGCTGTGCAAACGTTTTAAGTTTCATTAGGTCCCATTTGTTTATTTTTGGTTTTATCTCCATTTCTTTAGGAGGTGGGTCAAAAAAGATCTTGCTGTGATTTATGTCGTAGAGTGTTCTGCCTATGTTTTCCTCTAACCATTTGATGGTGTCTGACCTTACATTTAGGTCTTTAATCCATTTTGAGTTTATTTGTGTGTATGGTGTTAAGGAGTGCTCTAATTTCATTCTTTTACATGTAGCTCTCCTGTTTTCCCAGCACCATTTATTGAAGAGACTGTCTTTTCTCCATTGTATATTCTTGCCTCCTTTGTCATAGATTAGGTAATCATGGTGCATGGGTTTATTTCTGGGCTTTCTATTCTGTTCCATTTATCTCTATTTCTGTTTTTATGTCAGTAACATACAATTTTGATGACTGTAGCTTTGCAGTATGGTCTGAAGTCAAGGAGTTGATTCTTCCAGCTCTGATTTTTTTTTCCCCTCAGGTTTGCTTTGGCTATTTGGAGGTTTTTGTGTTTCCATACAAATTGTAAAAAATTTTTGTTCTAATTCTGTGAAAATTGCTATTGGTAATTTGATAGGGATTGCACTGAATCTGTAGACCTCTTTGGGTAGTTCAGTCATTTTGACAATGTTGATTCTTCCAATCCAAGAACATGGTATATCTCTCCATTTGTCTGTGTCATATTTTATTCATTTCATTAGTATCTTATAGTTTTCTGAGTACAGGTCTTTTGCCTCCTTAGCTAGGTTGAATCCTAGGTATTTTATACGTTTTGTTCCAATGGTAAATGAGATTGTTTCCTTAATTTATCTTTCGTATCTTTTGTTGTTAGTGTATAAGAATGAGAGATATTTCTTGTATTAATTTTGTATCCTGCAACTTTACCAAATTCATTGATGAGCTGTAGTAGTTTTCTGGTAGCATCTTTAGAATTTTTTATGTATAGTATCCTCATCTGCAAACAGTGACACTTTAGCTTCTTCCTTTCCAATTTCTATACAGTTTATTTCTTTTTCTTCTCTGATTGCCATGGCTAAGACTTCCAAAACTATGTTGAATAAAAGTGGCGAGAGTGGACATCCTTCTCTTGTTTCTGATCTCTGAGGAAATGCTTTCAGTTTTGCACCATTGAAAGTGATGTTTGCTGTGGGTTTGTCGTATATGGCCTTTATATGTTGAGGT
The DNA here is from genome assembly GCF_003031525.2 of Neophocaena asiaeorientalis asiaeorientalis. Taxonomy (NCBI): domain Eukaryota; kingdom Metazoa; phylum Chordata; class Mammalia; order Artiodactyla; family Phocoenidae; genus Neophocaena; species Neophocaena asiaeorientalis. Next base: position 390,149 of record NW_020173722.1, on the reverse strand, counting down.
AGGTTCCCTCTATGCCTACTTTCTGGAGAGTTTTTTTTTTATCATAAATCGGTGTTGAATTTTGTCAAAAGCTTTTTCTTCATCTATTGAGATGACCATATAGTTTTTATTCTTCAATTTGTTAATATGGTGTATCACACTGATTGATTTGTATATATTGAAGTATCCTTGCATCCCTGGAATAAATCCCACTTGATCATGGTGTATAATCCTTTTAATGTGTTGTTGGATTCTGTTTGCTGGTATTTTGTTGAGGATTTTTACAACTATGTTCATCAATGATCTTGGTCTGTAATTTTTGTGTGTGATATCTTTGTCTGGTTTTAGTATCAGGGTGATGGTGCCCTCCTAGTATGAGCTTGGGAGTGTTCTTTCCTCTGCAATTTTCTGAGGAGTTTCAGAAGGGTAGGTGTTAACTCTTCTCCAAATGTTGGATAGAATTTTCATGTGAAGCCATCTCATCCTGGACTTTATTTTCTTGGAAGATTTTTAATTACAGTTTGAATTTCAGTACTAGTGACTGGCCTCTTCATAATTTCTGTTTCTTCGTGGTTCTATCATGGAAGGTTGTACCTTTCAAAGAATTTTTCCATTTCTTCCAGGTTGTCCACTTTATTGGCACATAGTTCTTCACAGCAGTCTCTTATGATCTTTTGTATTTCTGTGGTGTCTGTTTTAACTTCTTTTCATTTCAAATTTTATTGATTTGAGTCCTCTCTCTTTTTTCTTCATGAGTCTGGCTAAAGGTATATCAATTTTTTATATCTTCTCAAAGAACCAGCTTTTAGTTTCATTGATTGTTGCTATCGTTTTCTTCATCTCTATTTCATTTACTTCTGCTCTGATATTTATGATTCCTTTCTTTCTACTAACTTTTGATTTTGTTTGTTCTTCCTTCTCTAGTTGCTTTAGATGTAAGGTTAGGTTGTTTATTTGAGATTTTGCTTCTCTCTTGAGGTGAGATTGTATTGCTGTAAACTTCCCTCTTAGAACTGCTTTTGCTGCATTCCATAGGTTTTGGATCATCGTTGTCATTTATCTCCAGGTACTTTTTGATTTCCTCTTTGACTTCTTCAGTGATCCATTTGTTATTTAGTTACATATTGTTTAGCCTCCATATGTTTGTGTTTTTTATGGTTTTTTTCCCCCTGTAATTGATTTCTAGTCTCATAGCACTGTGGTCAGAAAAGATGCTTAAATTTACTGAGGCTTGATTTGTGATGCAAGATGTGATCTATCCTGGAGAATATTCTGTGTGCATTTGAGAAGAAAGTGTAATCTGTTGTTTTTGGATGGAATGTCCTATAAACATCAATTAAGTTTATCGGGTCTAGTTTGTCATTTAAGGCTTATGTTTTCTCATTAATTATCTGTCTGGATTTTCTGTCCATTGGTGTAAGTGAGGTGTTAAAGTCCCCCACTATTATTATGTTACTGTCAATTTCCCCTTTTATGACTATTAGCATTTGCCTTATATATTGAGATGCTTCTATATTGGGTGCACATATATTTACAATTGTTATATCTTCTTTTTAGATTGATGCCTTGATCATTACATCGTGTCCTTCCTTGTCTCTTGCAACAGTCATTATTTTAAAGTCTATTTTGTCTAATATGAGTATTGCTACTCCAGCTTTCTTTTGATTTCCATTTGCATGGAATATATTTTTCCATCCCATTGCTTTCAGTCTGTATGTTTCCCTAGGTCTGAAGTGGGTCTCTTGTAGACGGCATATATACAGGTCTTGTTTTTGTACCCATTCAGCCAGTCTGTGCTTTTTGGTTGGAGCATTTAATCCTTTTACATTTAAGGTAATTACTGATATGTATGTTCTTATTGCCATTTTATTAATTGTTTTGGGGTTTTTTTCATAGGTCTTTTTTCTTCCCTTCCTCTTTTGTTCTCTTCTCTTGTGGTTTGATGACCATCTTTAGTGTTGTGTTTGGGTTGCTTTTTCTTTTTTGTGTGTGTAGCTATCGTAGTTTTTTGGTTTGCATTTCCCATGATGTTTTGATAAAGCAGTCTATATATGTACAAGGTTGTTTAAGTTGCTAGTCTCTTAATTTCAAATGCAATTCCCATTTCCTACCTTTGTTCTCTCTTCTCATCATGGTTACTGGTTTTGATATCACATTTGTGTGTGGATGATTTCCTGCTTTTATTGTATGTTTGCCTTTACCAGTGGGCTTTCCCATTTGTGATTTTCTTATTTCTAGCTGTGACTTCTCTCCCCAACCCCTTTGATTAGAGAAGATCCTTTGGTATTTGTTGTAAAGATGGTTTGGTGGTGCTGAATTCTCTTAGCTTTTGCTTGTCTCTAAAGCTTTTGATTTCTCCTTCAAATCTGAATGAGAGCCTTGCTGGGTAGAGTATTCTTGGTTGTAGGTTTTTCCCTTTCATCACTTTGAATTTATCATGTCACTCCCTTCTGACCTGCAGTTTCTGCTGAAAAATCAGCTGATAACCTTCTGGGAATTCCCTTGTATGTTATTTGCTGCTTTTCCCTTGTTGCTTTCAATATTTTTTCATTATATTTAATTTTTGTTAGTTTGATTAATGTGTGTCTTGGTGTGTTCTTCCTTGGGTTTATCCTATATGGGACTCTCTGAACTTCCTGGACTTTGGTGACTATTCCCTTTCCCATGTTAGGTAAGTTTTCAACTAGAATCTCTTCAAATATTTTCTTAGGCTCTTTCTTTTTCTCTTCCTCTCCTGGGACCCCTATAATGTGAATGTTGGTGCATTTAATGTTGTCCCAGGTGTCTCTGAGACTGCTCTTATTTCTTTTTATTCTTTTTTCTTTGTTCTATTCTGCAGCAGTGATTGCCATCATTCTGTCTTCCAGCTCACTTACCCATTCTTCTGCTTAAGTTATTCTGCTGTTGGTTCCTTCTAGTGTATTTTTCATTTCAGTGATTGTATTGTTCATCTCTGTTTGTTTGTTCTTTAGTTCTTCTAGGTCTTTGTTAAACATTTCTTATATCTTCTCAATTTGTGCCTCCATTCTTTTTTCGAGATCTTGGATATCTTTAATATCATTACTCTGAATTCTTTTTCAGGTAGATTGCCCATCTCTTCAAAGGAAGAAGTTTTCTTGTAAGTTTTTATCTTTCTCCTTTGTCTGCAACATGTTTCTTTGTCATCTCATTTTGTGAAACTTACTGTGTTTGTGGTCTCCTTTCCACAGGCTGCAATATCATAGTTCTTCTTGCTTCTGGTGTCTGCCCCCTGTTGGGTGAGGTTGGTCCAGAGGCTTGTGCCATTATTGCCTTGATATGGGTTTTGACTGGTGTGGAGACCAGAGCCTGCCCTAGATATTGAGCAGGGTCTCCCCTTTGCTCTGTGGTTCTCACTGCCCTTCAGGGCCAGTGGCTGCTCCCTCATCGTTGGAGTAGAGGCCCCCAGATCTGTTTCTTAGCTGTGTTTCTGACCTGTGGTGTGAGGTAGATGGAATTGTAACACCCTCACTGGGAGAGAAGCCACTGACTATTCCTCCTCTGGAGCTGTTCACCTGTGAATGTGTTCTGTTGTGTCACTTTTCACCCATTGTATGGGCTCACAAAGTACACTCTTGTTGACACTGCTCTCAGTCCCACCTTAACTGTGCATGTGCCAATAATTGGCCCTGGTGACTTTCGTTTTCACCAGGCCACTAGCACAGATCCACTGAGATCAGGTCCCACGACTGCAGTTGTCATACACCTGGACCCACTGTGAGAGCTATGGAAGCAGCTCAGACTCTGGCTTTGCCCAACCCCCACATGTACATGCCCACAAAGCCCATAGCTGCTAAATCCAGCCCCGTCCCAGCTGCCAGAGCACTTGTTGTCCTTTTGGATGTTCCACAGGTGCTGCATTTAGGAAGCTGTCACCAGAGTTGTAACTCCATAGTTCATGAAGCCATGAGGAGAGACTTCAGCTCTTCTTCCTTAGTCATATGGCCCCTGTGGTTCTGCTGTGGTTTCAGCCCCCCTCTGGGCAGATTTCTTAGTGGGGGGAGCTATCTATGCCCTCTCAAGAGAACAGGGCGGGTCGCAGTGCCCACTGACAGATTTCCTAGTTTCAAAAGCTATCCCTGACCTTCTGGGTCAGCAGGGGCATGTCCTGGTGTCTGCCCATGGGTTTGGAAGAGGTGGCCAGTGTCCACCTCTGGAGCCCAAGATGGCAGCTGTGACTTGTGCCTGCCCCCAGAGCTCCTGTCGGTGGTGTCCTGTTGCCTGGGAACACTCGCAGGAAAAGAAGTTCTTATGGTGGTCCCACCCCTCTCCATGTGCCTTCCAATAACTGTGACTTTCCTCTCTGTTGGGTCAAAGTTTCTTCCTAGTACACCCTCAGTTGCCACTGTCCAACCTCTTAAGGCTGTTTCCACACCTAACCCTAGTCCTCTCCTTGGGACTAACCTTCAGAGCCTGAGTTTCATTCCCTGACACCCCCCCACATTGAGAGAGGAATGTCTCAGGTTGGGGAGCGCAGGGTGGTGGTGCCAACCCTCTGTGCAGGTTACTCTTACTTTTGCCTTCCACAAACTGATTGCTGCTCTCTCCTCTTAGGCTTTGAAGCTCCCCCTCCTTCCAGGCTGATCTCCCCACCAGTGAGGAGACTTCCCAAGGTGCAGGAACATTTCCTCCTTCACAGCTCCCTCCATGGGTCACAGGTCCCATCCTGATTCGTTCTTTTTCCTTTTCTTTTTTTCCTACCCAGTTACATGGAGATTTTCTTCCCTTTTTGGATGTCTGAGGTCTTCTGTCAGCACTCAGTAGCTGTTCTGTGTGAATCATTCCACTTGTAAAAATACAATTGTTCCACTTGTATTTTCCATGTTTCTGTGGAAGAAGGTGAACTCTGCTTCCTACTCCTCCGTCATCTTGGTCTCTTCTTCACAACAGAAGTTTTTGATGATGTAGGTGATGATGATAATGTACAAGGAAAATAATCTTTATTATTTAGAACCCCAACAACTGCCATGTTAACTGGCAAGGACTTTGTTTTCTGAGCACCATAATAAGTTGGAAACATGAATTTGGAAAAGAAAGCTGGTGGTATTGCATTCTGCACAATCAATGGAGGAGGCATTTGAAGTTGGGGGAGGGATGAGAAGGATGGGAACCAGAGGATTGGCATTATATCGGGAAAGGTGACTCACAATATGTGAATATGGAATTGTTTACTACAGTGTGTGTGATGAAAACCCTCCCTCCTATCACCCCGTCAGATTATCAGGGAGGTCTTTGCTGCTCATTGATGTGAGTGTATGTTTGGTGTTTGTGTATTCTTTTGAGAGAATTGGAAGGTGTGCTGAGTTCTGCATCCAGGTTAAGTTGTAATAAAAAAAACCCCACCATATATAGAGTTTCAGTTTTGCAAGATGAAAAGAGTTTTGGAGGTGGAGAGTGGTAGTGGTTGTATAACAAAATGAATGTATTTAATACCAATGAACTGTACATTAAAAATGGTTAAGATGGTAAATATTTTTAAAATGATGGTAAATATTATATATATTTTACCACAATTAAAAAAAATCTTTAAAGCATCACATGGTGATGTTACAATCATTCCTCATTTAAATTTCTCCTAAAAATCCCAGGAGGTAGGTGTTATTATCCTTATTTAATGAATGAAAACAATTTGTAAACTGAGGCATAAAAAACTTATGTAACCTGCCCACAGTCATACATCAGTGGGTGGGAGAGCAACTTCTTCACCAGGTGGGCTGCCTTCTGTCCAACTGCCAGGATCAAGGAGCCTCTGAGGGTAAGCCCCAGCCCAAACAACAGGCAGGTGTCAGAGCCACGCAAGAAAATGCAAACAGATTCCTCTTTTTGAGCTTTGAAATACAATTCAAATTTCACCTCAGATCATTTATTGTACCCGGGTATGTCATCCATGGTCAAGAGTAATATAAAAGAAATATAAGGCAAGAAGCCATTTAGAAGTGGGAAATGGACACAGCCTTTGAAGTTAGACAGACTTAAGATAGAGTTCCAGCCTATCAGTCACTGCTGTTAGTGACTGTCTCACTAACAGTCACTTAAGTAAGTTTTTTTTAACAGTTCTGAGTATTAGTTTCCTAATCTGTAAAATGGGTATAATAGTACCTCCCTAATAGGATTATTGAGAGGATTGGAAACAATGTAGCAAGCAGGAAATTGTGAATGAGAACTGTCATTATTATTATTGGCCATGGACCCTGCTGTCAAACTACTTATCATGTCTTAGAACATAAAATCTGAGGAGAACTTGAATATCATCTAATTGAGCCCCTTATTGTAAAATGGAGAGAATGAGGTCTAGACTGGTTGGGTAATTTTTCAAGGCCATCATTAACTTATGACTAAATTAAGAGTAATAGCCCAGTGTGAAATTATTTTTTACCTCCAAGCACATAAGAAATAGAAGATTACAAAAAGGAATTCTGTCAAACACTGAGATGTGAAATAAAAAATTTACTCCATGAGTAACCAAGGGAGGCAGAATCAGTGCAAACCAGAGCCAGGAAAGAAGGCTGGGACTTGACTGGAACTTGAAGGGAGAGTGGAATGCTAATGGGCAGAGCAGATACCCATGCTTAGTTTACATTCTAGCGGGGTGGGGGGAGAAATTAAGCAATAGATAAACAAAAATAAGTAAATTGTATAGCATGTTAGAAGGTGAAAAGCAATATGGGGGAAAAAATAAAATCAGAGTGGAGATGGAAGTTCAGAGGACAGGAAAGGAGTGGGTTGTACTTTGCAGTAGGATGGTCATGTCATTGAGAAGTGATCTTTGAGCAGACCTGAGGAGGAAATAATATATTTGTTTCAACAAATGCTGTGATAAGTCCTCACACTGTACTTATGGAAAAAATGGTGCAATATAGATAATTAGATGAATGGTGTTGATAATGATTTTGATGAAATGATGAGTTACCATATTTGGTGCATTCATTTTAAGACAGGCAGTATGCTGTGATTTCCAGAAATTTATTTCTTTTAGTATTGATAAAACCCTTGTAATGCACTATGGTTGGATGGGGGGAAGGTAGGACATGGAGTGGTGGTGGTGACAAAGCCAAGCCGTCTCCACTCAGGCTCCCTTAACTGCTTCCAGCTTCTACATTAAGAATTTAGCCTCTCGGCAACACTTTCCCAATCTGTCAGCTAAGAGAGTGACACCTCTGCCCCTACCAACATGTTCACATGTTTATACATTTCATTTCTCTGAAATGAAATTTAAAGAATTTAGGTGTACAACATAATGGTTTGATATATGTATATACTGTGAAATGATTACCACAATAAGTTTAGTTAACATTCATCACTTCACACAGTTACAATTTTTTTTTCTTGAGGTGAGAACTTTTAAGCAACTTTCAAATACAATACAATATTTTTAACTATAGTCACATTTTGTATATCACGTCCCTAGGAGTTATGTTACAATTGGAAATTTGTACCTTTTGGCCACCTTCACCCATTTTCTCCACTCTCTATCCCTTATTTCTGGCAATCACCAATCTGTACTCTGTGAGTTTGGTTTTATTCAGATTCCACATATAAGTGAGATCATACAGCATTTGCCTTTCTTTGTCTGACTTATTTCACCTAGCAATATATGCTCAAAGTCCATCCATGTTGTTTCAAATGGCAGGATTTCCTTCCATTGGAGGACATTAAGTAGAGGAGCAGCATGATTGAATTACAATGTCAATAAGATCACTCAGAATGCAGTGTTGAAATAGGGACTTAAGGCAGAAGCAGGGAGACCATGGCAGTAATTCTGGAGAAAGATGGCAGTGGCTTAGGTCAAAATGCTGCAAGTGGAGGTGGTGAAAAGTGGTCTGATTCTTGATATATCTTTGAAAGGAGAGCTAGTAGATTTTGCTGATGAAAAATCTTACATTTATGCAAAAGATGAGTCATGTGTACTTCCTATGTAAAATTGTGGCAGATGTGATCTCTGGAACATGAAGAACTCTCTAACCAGTGGCCTAATCTGAAACTCTGTACATGGCCCCCAGTCCTGTGTTCTAGGCCAAAGAGAGGAACATGTGATAAGCCTCCATGGCATCTAATTGAGCCTGGGCTATCTTACGTGGGTGTGTTAAAACTGGAAACCACTATAATCAGATGGAAAATTGCCACAGGCTGAGAGCTTAATATTCTCTAAGGGAATCTATCAGACTAGCAAGAAGATGGGGGCAGCATATGGAAAGGGGGGAGAAGGAGTTGTGAGCAGCTAAAGCAGAAGAGCTTTGGGGAAGAGGGAGAAGATTTGAAATCCAGAGATAAGGATTCTCAGGAAGTGAGAATAGGTAGCTCACGTGAAGGGAATTAAGAAGGGAGACGTGATTTAAGGTTTATGGGTTGGGAGGATACCATAAGTCATTTTGCTTCCATGTTCCTTGTAAATGACCCATCTAACCCACCATTGCCATCCACATGGTAGCTATTGTCTAAAGTACAAGGGTCTCCACCTTATGGAAGAAGAAGGGAAGAGGAGGGAGACACACACACACACCACACATACATGTACGTGCACATACACCTTAGCACTCTCACCAATACAATTTCATCAGTCTAAGATGAAGCTAGGCTTCACATAAATGTCTAAGCTTGACATGCATAGCTTAGGGCTATGCCCTCAGATTCTCCAGAGGATACATGTCCCCAGTTCCTCTGCTGCAAGAAGTAACTTTCATCAAAAAGTCTGAGAGGACCAGTAATTGCCTCCCGCCCGCTTTCGTTTTCTCTCTCCTCAACCTGAACAACACAGAACTATCAGAATGACCATGTCACAAAGCAAACACATTTATGAATTTATTCAGCAAATATTTATTGAGTCTCTACCCCTGGATATAAAACAGTGAACAAACCAAAGATTATCCCTATCTTCCATGTGCTTAATATCAAGTGGCAAAGACACACATCAAATAATCATCTAACAATGTAATACCATCAACTGTGACAAGCATTTGAAAGACAGTCTACCTTGAGAACAAATTAAAAGGCTGGAGGTTTCGAGGAAGATGCCCAGTGGGGCTAAGCCTTGAGGAGTTTGTGAATGAAAAAGGAGAGTAGGGGGACTTATTCCAAGCAGAGAGGCTGCAAGGAATGGTCCTGAGGCTGAAAGCAGTAGGACCTGATCAAGAACAAGGACAAAGTCCAGCCAGGATGGCTGGAACAAGGTTCATGGGAGAGTGGCTTGAGAAGTGGCTGCAGAAAGGGGCAGGGCCAGGTCAGACAATGCATTGCTGGCCAGTTGAGCGTCTAGGTCTTTATCCATCACCAAAAGGGATAGGTGGAACTTCAGGCTGCAGGATCAAACCAAGGATCAAGCAAAGACTCAGGTGTGGCAGGACTGCAGATGAGAGAAGTTCATTCTGCCACAGAGGAGAGCTTCCCTTGGAAAGATTCCAAAAACAATAACTAAATGCCTGCCTCTGGGGGTCAAGTTCCTTATCAATGAGTAGGTCTCTATGTAACTGCATGTAGCACTTTGCCTCATGAAAATACCACAAATAGCAACTAGGTAATTAGAATCCTGACCCTGCTAGAGCTGCAGATAGACTTGGTAACAGTATCAAAAATGCTTCAATTCCTCCAGGTGAACAGACAACTTAGTTTAAAGGACCAGGTCTCAGCAGGGGAGAAGTGATTAGGAATGGTAAGGAGATAAACAGGTGTCCAATTATTTGTTTAAAATGGAAAGGGGTGGGGAAATCAGTGACAACCTGGAGATATAGCTGGAGAAGTACTGACTAGCACAAAAGTGACTTTAATCAAAGGTCTCTACTTGAAGTTGTTTGGGACTGATGGGGCTTCTTTAGGCAAGGGTTTTAATTAGTTTCCATTTGAATTTACACTTATACAGCTTTTCTCAACAGTAAACCCTATCAAATGTGTGTAGTGAATGATAATTGTTCTTTGTAGCCACCTAGTACAAGTTCCCCCAAAAGGGCTTTTGTTTCTTTAAGGTCAGAATTCTGAAAAGATGTTCCATCAAGACAGATTCTCTAACTTAATGTGTATGCAATGAAAGAGCCCCATATTGGCTATTTTCATGGGGAGATTTCCTTTAACACCCAATTAAGTAAGTACTTGTTAAGTATAAGTTTTGTACATACATAAATCTAGCTGGAGTGTTAGTTGGAGGTCGGCTCTCTGGTGCCCCTCATTTAAGCCAGCCTCTCAAATAATCACCCAGTCCAGAGTGCTCAGTGTCTCTCAAATGAGCAACTCCCAGTGTCTTTCAACCAGATTCCTGCAGTATCTTTCAACTGGGGAGTCAGGTACCTGTTATACACCACCACATAAAATTCAGGATCATCTGCCAATAATCTGAAAATCCAAGAACCGGAAGAGACTCACCCAAATTTGTCTGGACTCTCTGAGAAGGCAGATGGGCACAAGAGGCCTCTGCTGATACTGTTGACTTAAAAAATATTCACAACCTAAAAGTTGAGAGTTATGTTTTATTCGGCAGGAATTTTTAGGACTTCAAGGCTGGGAGGCAGCATCTCAAGTAACCCTGAGAGAACTGTTCCCGACGAGGCGAAGGGGGAGCTAGTATATACAGGAGTTTTGCAACAAAGGGCAGATAGTTGAGAACATCAACAGATTCCTGTTAATTAAAGGAAACCAGATATGCCAGGTTAAGGAATTTAGCACTTTTCTATGTATGGGAAGATGCAAGAGTCTGAGCTCACTGAAATCATTCCTTTGATAGGCACCTCAGCTATCTGGGGCCAGTACCCTCTGTTTTCATATCCTGAGTTTCCTCAGGGCTCACCGTAGGAAGTGGCTGAAGTCTGTTGGTTGCTAGATGGCAGGTATTCTTTACTTCCTGAGTTCCCTCAGGGCTCACCAGTTCACCATAGGCTGTGGTTGCAATCCCTGATGACTGTGACATCCTTTGCTTACTGATATGGCAGGAAATATTCCATTTCTCAATGCCAAGGTTCCAGGTCCTCGTAGAGTTCAGGCAAAGGAGAGAAGTCTGCTCTGGGTCCCTTCATTGGTTGCTAAAACTGTCAACTGAAAAAAATGCACAACCTAAAAGTTAAAAATTATGTTTTATTTGGGGTATTACTGAGGACTTAAGCCTGGGATACAGCCTCTCAAAAAGCTCTGAGGGACTCTTCCAACGAGGTAAGGGAGGAGACAGGATATATAGGAATTTTTGCAAAGAAACCAAAAACAAAAACAGGTAAGCCAACATCAAAACATTACTGCTAATTAAAGAAAAACCAGACATCTCAAGTTAATGAATTTAGCACTTTTCTATGTATGGGAAGATGCAAGAGTCTGGGCTTAATGAAGTTATTCCTTTGATATGCACCCTAACTATCTAGGGCCAGTATCCTGTTTTTCTCCATCCTGAATCCCCTCAGGGTGCACCGTAATGGCTGATAGCTTGATGGCCGCAACATCTTTTGTTTACTGAAATGGCAGGCAACATTCTTTGTTCACACCTGATATGACCATTGAAATAGTGATCTAACCTCCAGCTACTCAAATGCAGCCATGCTTCCTCCTGGAAATATAGTGCAATGGACTGGACGTATGAGACTCCCCAATGTGATTCATTCATTCAACAAATATTTATCAATTATTCACTATGTGTCAAGTGCTGTGCTTGGCCCTGAGAATAATTCATGTTTTATAAAACTGGCATGATAAATATTCCAGGAGAGTTGGTTTTACTCAGTGATAAGTAATTTAAAACTTAATTTTAACAGATTCAAAAATGTATCATGGCATAAAATATAAAATCTGCATGAAGTTTTAAGATAAAGCAAGAGGCTTTATACATAAATGTCTGAGCTTGACATGCATAGCTTAGGGCTATGCCCTCAGATTCCCCAGAGGATACACATGGCCCCAGTTCCTCTGCTGCAAGAAGCAACTTTGATCAAAAAGTCTGAGAAGACTGATAATTGCTCCCCCTCCTTCGTTTTCCCTCTCCTCAACCCAAACAACTTAGAACTGTCAGAATGACCTTGCCACAGACCAGTTTTATTGTCATTCTCTAACTGAAGGCTCTTGATCCCCACGAGTTCTAGTTTTTGGAGCCAAAATAACACTCCCAAAAGTATTAGTTCATAATTAAATTCTAAACTGGTTAGTGCCAACTAGTAGTGCCCATGTACAGTAGATTTTTTAAACATGCTTGTATATGCTGATGGTGTAGATAAAGTATTCCAATGGAAGCAGAAAAGAAAGGTGACTATGAAATGAGGAAATCCAAGTAAGCTCCATGGAAGAAGAGGAACTTCAGTAAGATTTGAAGAAAGGTCAGGAATTTAGCCACATGGGGGACTATAAAGAGTGGTTGGGGCTGGAAGAAATCAACAATGACTGACTCCAGCCAGGTCACCCTCATTACCTCCAGGACTTTGCTCAATAATTTGTGTGCCTTGGAATTCCTTCCCAATATTGACAAATACTGCAAGGCAAAATTCAAACCTTATCTCCTAGGGGAGGTCCTTCCTTCCTTATGCTTGCAGTTAATTTCAGTAAGAATTACTTTCCTCACAATCTTAATATCCTGAAGTATAAGTAATAAACATGTAACAACCATTTGCAAAATTAGAGAGTAACTGCTTCCGCTAATGCTGTGATCTGTGGTCAGATCCACTTAATTGCTTCAAAACCAGCCTCTGAAAACCTTCTCTGCGTCTTCTGATGCCTCAGGTGATGCAGCTGCTTAGCAAATGTTTGTCTCTTCCTTCTCCAAACTACTGTAGCACGCAGGCCTGCCAAAACAAGAGTGCATCTCGCATAATATGTCTAAATATTTAAAAGTTATAAATCAAGCTAATAAACCATTCATTAACATCTTTATCCTTTATCTTGAAAAAAATATGCCTTAATGTTGACCTGAAGCCGAGGTTTGAACATTTTACTCCTTGACGTTCTCTGTGAGAAAATGATCTTGCAGGACAACCTAGCCTCTAGCTCACAGACTGGTCTCCTTTCCTTCTCACCACTGCTTCTGCCCCTACCCAGAGATGGGGTCTCACACAGTGACACCCCAATCGCTGCATCCAAGTTCTTTCTAAATCCAGTCCCTATAAGCAGTTGTCCCTTGGCCACCCCACAGGCAACACAAGCAGCATTGTCTACCCTTGGGGAGACTGACCCAAAGGAAGAGACTTACACAGGCCCTAGAAATAGGGTCTAGGGAATTCCAGGGTTCCAAGTACAACATGATGAGGGTGGAGGGGTCACCTACAGGCATGTCTACTTGACCCCAGGAAGGGCACAGACTCCTTGCTTTATGGGGTTGTCCTGGTCATGAAAGGGCCTGACAGGGGCTCCTATAGCAAAGGACATGGAATAATGACCCCCTCTTGCCTAGGTATAAGGTGGGGCTGGGAGCACTAATGTACTATCTCTGGAAGAGAGACTAGACACAGAAAGATATGCTAAGGAGACTTATTATAATAGCCCCTTCAACTGTGATGGACAACACTACAGTCCTACGGCCCTTTTACATGAAAGAGGTATGGGACTTACTTTGGGTTGTTCCAGAGAACAAATTAGGACCAATGAATGGAAGTGGCAGGAAGGCATGTTATGTGGCATCCATGTAAAGACAACTTTGGGAATAATTACTACTGAGAAGTAATGGTATAGACTGCCGCCTTGTGAAGTGTGAGCTCCCTGACATTGGTAAGGCCTCAAGCACAGACAGGATTTTGATGCTTTAATACATTTGTCAGAGAGCTTGTGGGTGCATGATTCAATGTCTGTGTTCACTTTACATGAACTTTAGAATTATTTTATCATATTTTCCCATTAATAATTCTGAGAATCTTCAGGATTTGTTACTAAATAGATTTTAAAATATATATGGTGGGTAGTGGAAGAACTACCAAAAAAGAGAAACTCTCATTTACTAAGAGCCTATAGGAGACAAGTCATGGTGCTAAACATTTTGCACACAGTGTGACTTTGTTCCTATCAGAAAAGGAACAAAGGCAGACAAGAATATGCATGGTTTGAAAACCACTTAGAGTTACTATTTGCTTTTTTGGTGCCCAAAGAGGATCCTTAGTTCCTCTGAATATATCACTTCCAGGACCCTGGTTGCATCTCTGTGCTACCTCCACAATGTTGGAAGTGGCATAGATGGTGTAATTGGAACATATTAGAGTGGAACGTGGAAAAGCAAACCAAGATGCCATTGGACATTTTGCCTAGAAGCAGAGGGTCTTCATAGAAAGGAGAAATAATAAAATGGAAGCAAAGAGGAACTAATAGAAATGAAATTATTATTTTGAATGACATTAATTTTTTGTCAAGCTCTTATATGAGCCAGGTACTATGCCAAGTACTTTAAATGAATAACCCCTGTTCTTTCCTCCCTGCTGATGGTCAGAGGCCCTACCTGGGTGATCTAGGGGAGCCCATCTCACTCCCAGTCTGGAACATTTCCCTGCTCTAATAATAGAAGTCACACCAATAGAGAATTGGTTCGTTTGATATCAGGAGTCCCAAATCAAAATGTAGATTCTCCAGAAGGGGCAACACAATAGATGTGGATGAGCTTTCCAACCTGAGTTAGTTGATGTGAGTCTGATTATTGGAGGAAAGAGAGAACAGCACAGAGCTGAGACCAAGAAAAACGGGAAGATTGAAGGATAAAGAGAAGAGGACAAGATCATTAATTGGTTATGTTCCTAGGAGCCTTCCCTGAACCCTCTTGTCTGGAGGAGCAGGCACCAGCCAAAAGCTCCCATGATACATGTAGTCTCCCATCACAGCACTTTCACACCATATTGAAATGCATTATCCAGTGACTGAATTCTCAGTAGACCTGAGCTACTGAGAATTTAGCAGAACTAAAGAGAGCAGGGACTGGGTCTATGTTGCTCATCACTGTACCCTCGGCATTCCAGCCCTGTCCCACAATAAATGCTGAGAAAGTATATGAAAAGTGGATGTAAGAATGAATGAATGCATGTGCTGCCTTGTTGACTACAAGGCTCTGCCTCAGGATGACCTCCTACACATCCCTTGCCAGAATGTTTGTGTATTTGAGTTGTTCCCATGTGAATCATCAGATATTTGTGGAATTTTTGTAGTCCTGTGTCAGCAATTTACCAAAAACCTCTCTTTTCTTTTAGCTTCTTCGGGAAGAATTCTACCTTATAGGAAGAAAAATTCACAGCAGAACAATCTGAACAATCTTTTACTGGAGATGAATTAGCTACTGTAGGTTGGTTGGCATAGAAAAATCACACTCTGTGGTGTCAAAAGACCTGAGTTTGAATCCTGTCAATATTACTGTATTTTTTCTCTGAGCCTCAGTTCTCACAAGTAAAACTAAAATAACAATAGGTATATGGTGAGAATTATATGAAATTACTTGTGTAAAGCATCTGGAACCTCGTAGCACCTAGTAAATGCTAGTACACTCCCCTTTTCCTACTGAGTAAAAACGTCAATTAACAAAAGAGCTATCTTGCCAAGACTTAGAGTTCTCAGTCTCTTCCAGAGCTGGGAAGGCCTTGGAGGTTAGAACCCAGTCCAATCACTTTAGAGAAGAGAAAGAGATACAGAGATAAGCGGCAGTCAGCCCAATGTTGCACCAGTGATTGTCAAGGCCAGCAAAACCAACCTCTATTACACACCAGCACTGTCCAACTAGTCCCTTTATGCTGCACTTGGAATTGCCACTGAAGGAAGCTGTACTCCCAACTTTCACAGATGGCTGCTTCCAGGTTTGCAGGTGCATTTGTCCTGTGTTAATGCCAACCTTCCAGTGGAGGTGGCTTGGACTGCCTTCCTCACTCTAATTAGCTTCAAGAGGCAAACCACAAGTACAGCTCCCAGAAGCTGGATCGACTGGACTGTGTTTTCACTCTCTTAGCCTTTCAGCTAACACATATAAGCTTCTGTATTTGTAAAGCTTCCTGGGATGGGGGTGAGAGGCAGTGGGGTGTTGGGAGGTGACATTGTCAGGGAAAACAGTACGTGGTAGATTCTTAAAAGCATCCGTCATATGACAAGGTCTTTTTCCAAACACTGCCTGGCCTAGGATTGTGGGTATTTCACGGAATTCCTGTCCATATGGTCCAGTCTCTTCTTTTCAGATATGAGAAACTAAGGTTTAACAAGAGGAAGAGACTTGCTCACGGTCACATAAAAATTAGTAGGGACAGAATAGCAGAGGCAGATTGAAGCACAAACCTGCATCTCCCATTCACTTGTGTTAAAATCTCCCACCCAGTGTTGTTGTGAATTTATCCATTTCTCCTAGTACTTATGTTGTGTATTGCTTTATACCTTTCTAACATAGTAAAGCTATGTTATACAGATTGAAATAAGTTTTAACTTTCTGGTGATTTTACAGAGACTCGATTCCTAATATTGGATATTAGGATATTGGATATTCCTAAATTTTGGCTTAACGTCTATTTGTCTGATGTTAACATAGTTACCTCTTGCTTGTAATATCTTCTTCTGCCCTTTTACTGTCAATTTTTCTGTGTTCTTTTGTTTTGTGTGTCACTTTCATAAAGAGCACTTACCTGGATTTCTCATAATTGTTGTTGTTTAAAATATAATCTTACTGGCTTTTTAGCCAGTGAATTTAGTCTCTTTATGTTTATTGTATTCATTGACAATATTTTGATTTATTTCCACATTTTATTTTCCTAAAACATTTGTTATGTATTTTTTATTTTTACAAATAAATGTATGTAACATATATGTAAATAATTGGGCATATTAATAATTTATAATATAAGAATCTAACACTCATCTTGTGAACTAGAACATTATTAAGCTATAGAAACCATCTCTGCTTCCTTCCCATAGGTAGTCTGTATGGATTCCTAAAAAATAGGAATTTTCTTGATTTTCACCTTTATGGAAAAGGCTGCATTTAGTTTTCATAATTAGTTTAACATTTTTGCTTGACATTATGTAGCTGTGGTTCATTAGTGTTAACTGCTCCATATTGTCTCCTGTATAAGTACTCCATAATTCATTTATCCATTGTATTACTTGTCATCACTTAGGTGGTTTCCAATTTTTTGCTACTATGAAATACTTGTGTATGATTCCTGAGATCCAAGTAGAAGAGTTTCTCTAGGGCATATATCTTAAAGTGAAATTAACTTGAGTTCGCACATGTTCAACCTAATAAGAGAATGTCTATATGATGATTGTTTTCCAAAGTGGGTGTACCAACCTACATACCTGCCAGCAGCAAATAAGAGTTCCTGGTGTTCTGTGTCCTTGTCAACACTTGGTGTTGCCAGACTTCTTTATTTTTTGCCTACATAGTAAATGTAAAATGCTATCTTAATTTGCATCTTTATGAGGAAGAAGATATTTGTTTCAAGAAGAGGGAGTGATCAGCTGCATAGAATGCTGCTTCCAGGTATAATGGTTCACCCCTCTCAAAGATGCCTACATTTTAATATGGACAGTGTTTTAACTCAAAAGAATGGATTTTAGGGCTTCCCTGGTGGCTTAGTGGTTGCGAGTCCGCCTGCCGATGCAGGGGACGCGGGTTCGTGCCCCGGTCTGGGAGGATCCCACATGCCGCGGAGCGGCTGGGTCCGTGAGCCATGGCCGCTGAGCCTGCGCGTCCGGAGCCTGTGCTCCGCAATGGGAGAGGCCACAACAGTGAGAGGCCTGCGTACTGCAAAAAAAAAAAAAAAAGAATGGATTTTAAATAGTGTACAATCAGCCCTATTATAGCCATTGAAAGAGGGGACAGCTGGGAAAAGGAGCAGGCTCACAGCAACTCCACATCTAGAGTAAACAACAATACTGATTTGTCTGGAACTGAGGGGTTTCCCTGAATGTAGGACTTTTCATTTTAAAATCAGGAAAATCCCGGGCAAGCCAAGACAATTTGGTCACCTACTCACACTGCATATATAGATGCTCTCCAACCCTATTAGGACTAAAACATTTTATTCCATGAAGGAAGACTAATCCTCATGCACACACACCCCAAATTAGCCTGGCCTCTGTATGGCAGATGGCAGCATATAGACAACAATTCGAAGCTACCGTCTTGCCTGAAAATACTGTTGTTATTAGTGAATAAGGTGAATAAAATAATTTTACTTCTCATTTTAAAAGAGAAATCTGTAAAAAAAGTTTTAAAGAGAAATCTGGATCATATTGCATTTCATGTCAGTATATTCTTCAGTACCTATTTTTATAAAAATTCTTATTTCTCCATAGTGGGGAAAGACATCTCAAAAATGATGCAGGATCCAGGGCCAGTCTACCTGGAAAAATCAGCCACATTCTATAGAGCCATGTTACTTGGACATGAAGTTTGAGTTTTGCCTCCCCCACAAGGCACAGTATGCCCAAGAGCTCCTGATGGACTGTTAACAGGGCTTAACAGTTAAGAGATTTAATAGGGCTCTTGCTAGAGGCTGGAGTTTCAGGGAACAAAAATGACAAAACCCCCATTGTCAATTTTTTTCCTTTGCAGCAAGTTACGACAGCACCAGCCAACACTTGTGTCAGTCGTTTCTTACCTTGCTGATAAGTTGGGTGCTGCTCATGAGCTGGGCTGGCATTCAGCAGAAACAAACAGGCACAGCTGCACCAGTTGTGAAAATATTTTGACACTTCCTTCCATTTAGTAGATAGTATATTACATAGTAGGTGTTTTTTAAAAAAACACACTACTTAATAATATACACTAATATAAACTCTAATATGTGTGGTTCATCTCAGACACTATACATGTCATATAATTCCAAGATGTGTTTTGGGTTTGGGCAGAACACAAAATGGGAGGGGTGGTGCAGGTATCCTTTATTTCAGGGCTTGTCAAGTTGCTCTTGGGTAGGAAAGGGCCTCAAAGCTGAGCTGAGGAAACCTATTCTGTAAATGTCTCACTCTGCCCAGCAGAAATGGTCCTCCAGGTGGGTTTGGGGAGCCTTGCTTTATTTGGCCTTATGTCTCTTGGTAAGAGGTGGCCATTCCTATGTGAGGCTGTGGGAAATTCCATTAAATGGAAGTGGGAGAGATTCCTTTCTCTGTTCTCCTAGTTCCTCCGTGACTGGTCTCCAGACAGAGGAGCGTCGTTACCCACTGGTTGACTGCTCCCTCCTCCCAGGCCAGCCCCAGTGGGTGCCCACCTGACTCCAGGCAGGGAAAGCCGCAAGCTGCCCTCTCCCCTGTGAGCAACCACCATGCGCTTATCCTTTATTCCTTTTGTTTCTTTATTTCTTCTGTCTTGGTCCCACTTAGAAACTGGACTCAAACCAGTTACTGTCTTCCCAGCCAACACCAACATCGTGTGCCCCCCTTATCACACACCCTCCCTAAGAGGGAGATCAGAGTGAAGATGCAGGCTCCAAGCCCTGGTGACCAGCGCCAGGCAGTCATCACACTTCTCCTCAAATGCCTCCTCTTGGAAATAAAATCACCCTCTGAGACTTTCACTGGGAGCCTCCACACACAGAGGATGCCAAAGCTGTGTTTACATCAGGAGCTTGTCTGTGAAAGTGACACTGCCCAGTTTGAGAACACCTAAAACCCCAATCAGGGTGATCTCAGAGGTTGGGCTGGACTGTGATTGTGAGTAGATGGAAATAAAATGAATCCGATTGTAGCTTGTCTGGAGGGTGACTGCAGGCAAAGAAAGAGACTGATTGCCCAGAGTGTCAGGTGTTTCCAAATGCCCAGTCTGTATACCTGTGGGTAATGAGGTTTTTTTCATTTAAAGGTCTGGTTTTCATGCTGAAATTATACCCACCCTTCTTTTCTGTTATTAAAATATACTTTGCCAAATGGAATGATGAAGACAATCATCAGTAGCTTAGTTTAGCTTACCTTAGTTTAGCTTAGGTTAATTTTGTTGTTCCATCCTTACTCGGAACAATAAGAAACTGAAAACAAAACCTACATCAGTTCCCAAATTTTATTTAAAATTTTTCCATGAAATGCAGAAGTCTGGGGACCATAGATCTTGAGATTTTAGACGAAAGAGTTCTGAAGCTGGTCTCACCCTGCTAAGTCACCTTCAGGACACCAACTGTGTGCCAGGCACTATGCAAGGGCAGGTGTCCCCTCAGGAACAGGTGTGTCCATCCCTCTGACAAATAGATTCTCACTGTGGAAGGGGGTGCACCTGCCTTTCAGGCTCTCAGAGTCTGATGCCAGGGAGGCCCTGGGTTCAGCCAGCCAACGCTCCTGGTGCTGAATCTGGTTACATGATCTGCAGCCTTTTGATTTGGCCAGCACCAACACCCAGTTTAATTAGCGGTCATATTTCTCCCTTAAAAATGGTTTACAAATCAGATTCCTGAGAGTGTGGTTAGTATGTCCATGCCTGTGAGGCTATGCGTGCTGACAAATGAGGGTTCTGAGGCTCAAAGACTGGAGCAAGCCCCTGCACTAGAGAAAACTTATTAAGGAAAATGCCCTTGAGGGTCTCTTGGCGCCTGGCCAACCAGCCATCCCCTGAAACACCATTGTGTACGACAGACACAATGTCCCTCTCTGAGCACCGTTTTTTCACATGTAGGAAGAGCTACCTGCCTCAGAATCACTGAGGCACTTGTTAAAATTCGTGCTCCCAGGACTTCCCTCAGAATCTCTAGGGTAGGGCCCAGAAATCATTATTTTTAAAGCTGGCTCACAGTGATATTTTTTAAAACATTCTGTTGAGACTAACTGCCATGAAGATGGAAGAAATGAGTTTAAATATGATGGGAAAGTCTCTTGTCTTTCTGCTTCTAGACCCATGAAACTGCCTTCTTATCTTTAAAAACACTTTTTATTGTTATTGTCAAGATGGCACCAAAACAGGTTTTCACCAGAGAATTGTACTCAGAGATCTGAGTCTGGAATAAACTGGGGTTATCTTAATTTGGGCTGCTGCAACAAAATACCATAGGCTAGGTGGCTTAAACAGCAAACATTTATTTCTTACAGTTTTGAAGGCTGGTAAATTCAAGATCAAGATGCTGGCCCACTCTTTTCCTGGTGAGAACCCTCTTCCTGGTTTGTGGAGGGACACCTTCTTGCTCTATCCTCAATTGTGGAGAAAGAGAGATCATTTCTCTCTTCTTATAAGAGCTCCACCCTCTAAGACAGGAATAAAGACGCAGACCTACTAGAGAACGGACTTGAGGATATGGGGAGGGGGAAGGGTGAGTTTTGACAGGGCGAGAGAGTGTCATGGACATATACACACTAACAAACGTAGTAAGGTAGATAGCTAGGGGGAAGCAGCTGCAAGGCACAGGGATATTAGCTCGGTGCTTTGTGACAGCCTGGAGGGGTGGGATGGGGAGAGTGGGAGGGAGGGAGACGCAAGAGGGAAGACATATGGGAACATATGTATATGTATAGCTGATTCATTTTGTTATAAAGCAGAAACTAACACACCATTGTAAAGCAATTATACCCCAATAAAGATGTTTAAAAAAAAAAAAAGAGCTCCACCCTCATGACCTAATTACCTCCCAAAGACTCCCGTCTCCTAATACCATCCCTCTGGGAGTTAGCATTTCAACAGGTCCATTTGGGGAACACAGACATTCAGTCCCTAACAGAGGTCTTTCTTGGAGAGTCATAGTAAAGAGCAAAGGGGTCTTGGGGTTGGACACTTGCTGGTCCCCTTTCCACTCCTGATTTTCTTCTACTGGAGAGAGGGTAAAGCAAGGAGTGACCTGTGCTACCCATGGTTCCCCCAGATGGACACTGGTACCCTCAGGACTCCACTTTTCACAGACAAATTCAGCAGAGAACAAACACCACGCATGTGACTGGGTGGACCAGGAGGGGTTAGATGAATGGTGTCACAATGAGGAAGGATATATGATTTGATAGAAATGAAGGTGCTAAAGAATCTTAACCTTTCAAGGCTTCACTTACCCCCCCACCCAATCTGTAGTATCCTGGGGCCTCTTGGCACACCATTTCTATTGTACGAAGGTACAATGATAGAGTGGAAAAAGAAATAAATATCTGGATTAAAGTTTCAGCTCAAACCACATCAGTCAAGGAACATCTTTGAACCTCAAATTAAATTGAAAAATTAGGATGATGAACCCCAATCTTAACAGAATTGGTTAAACAGGGTAAGACATGGTAATTTTCTGGACTGCAGTTGGTGCTAAATCAAAGGTAGCTCAATCCAATGTGTTCACCTAGGCACTGTTTCCAAGGTTTTCCATGGTTTCTATGGTCATCCCCAACTTCAACTCTCCCACCTTATATTTTCTCCTGATATTTTCTCCCCTATCAGACTCAGATCTCCCAGGAATGCTAGCAAAAGCCAGGAAATGAGGCTAATCGTGTCCATATTAATTCATGCTACTTGGCAATCTTCTCTTACTGATGTCAGCAGCTGCCTTCCTGTGGCCAGTCTCCTCAGATCTCTAATCCTGTCCTACATATTTGACTCAGTAGATGGCTCATGTCAACCACACTGAGAAGACAGAAACTGGACCTCCCTTCTCTTCTCTCTCCCTCTCTGCAATTGAGCCCTCTTTCTGCTCCTTCTGAGCTATTCCTAGCTAACTTCCTCTTCATATTGCCGTTGACTACTGTCATTCACCCACAAATCCATGCAGTACTCACCCTAGACTAAACATTGGTCTTCTGGCTGCCTCACCACCTCTTCCTTCTCAGCACAAACATCTACACTATGCCTGCTACAGTTATTTTTTTCATTGACATATTCCTTTGTTCCTGCTTTCTGGCTTTTGTCCCCATCCTAACACTAAAATTGCTCATGACTGACCTCATCATTATCAAATCCAGAACTGTTCTCAGGCCTCTTCCAATGAAGTAAGAGCATAAGAGAAAGCAAAGTAAGGGAAAGCAGAAAAGACCATTCCTGAGCAGCCACTCTGGGCACTAGTTAGCTAGTAAGAATGGGGGCTGAAGATTATAGAGAGCTTTAAATGTTGTGCTAAGGAGTTCATGCTTAATCTGGTAGGTAATAGGGAGCCTAAACAGGGAGGACATTTGTATCAACAATCAGAGCTGAGTAGTAGAAAACTTAATCCATGGTTGATAATGTAGGGAGAAGAAAGATACCCATGGTCTGTGCTTTCACAGAGTTTACAGGTAACTTGGAAGACAAAGCTAAGCTGCCTGAAATGAAGAACTGTACAAGGCATCAAGTAATCAAAAACTTAGTAGATGTTAAGTGGTCTTGGACATCAAAGGAACAGGAGGAATTGTGAAGACTAGACTCGTCCAGAGAAGTTCTCAGCATCAGGAGATGGACCTTGAAGAAGGGTAGGAGTTGGGTTGGTGCCAGAAGAAGAGAGAGCATCACAATAGCACTAATAAGACCAGTGAAGGCACAGTGTTGATCTATATTACTTTCTTCTTTTTTTTTTAATACATCTTTATTGGAGTACAATTGTTTCACAATACTGTGTTAGTTTCTGTTGTACAACAAAGTGAATCAGCCATATGCATATATATATCCCCATATCCCCACCCTCTTGAGCCTCCCCCCCAATCCCACCCTTCTAGGTGGTCACAAAGCACCGAGCTAATCTCCCTGTGCTATGCTGCTGCTTCCCACTAGCTATCTATTTTACATTGGGTAGTGTATATATGTCGATGCTACTCTCACTTTGCCCCAGCTTCTCCACTAGGTTCATCAGAACCTTTTTTTTTTTTTTAGATTCCATATATATGCATTAGCATATGGTATTTGTTTTTCTCTTTCTGACTTATTTCACTCTGTATGAGGGACTCAAGGTCCATTCACCTCACCACAAATAACTCAATTTCAGTTCTTTTTATGGCTGAGAAATATTCCATTCCATTCCATATGTTGCACATCTTCTTTATCCATTCATCTCTTGATGGATATTTGGGTTGCTTCCATGTCCTGGCTATTGTAAATAGTGCTGCAATGAACATTGTGGTACATGTCTCTTTTTGAATTATGGTTTTCTCAGGGTATATGCCCAGCAGTGGGATTGCTGGGTCATACAGTACTTCTATTTTTAGTTTTTTAAGGAACCTCCATACTGTTCTCCATAGTGGTTGTATCAAATTACATTCCCACCAACAGTGCAAGAGGGTTCCCTTTTCTCCACACCCTCCCCAGCACTTATTGTTTGTAGATTTTTTGATAATGGCTATTCTGACCAGTGTGAGGTGATACCGCATTGTAGTTTTGATTTGCATTTCTCTAATAATTAGTGATGTTGAGCATCTTTTCATGTGCCTCTTGGCCATCTGTATGTCTTCTTTGGTGAAATGTCTATTAAGGTCTTCTGCCCATTTTTTAATTGGGTTGTTTGTTTTTTTTGATATTGAGCTCCATGGGCTATTTGTATATTTTGGACATTAATCCTTTGTCCGTTTTTTCATTTGCAAATATTTTCTCCCACTGTACCATTGATCTATAATTCTGTTTTTGTGCCAGTACCATAATGTCTTGATTACTGTAGCTTTATAGTATAGTTTGAAGTTGGGAAGCCTGATTACTCCAGCTCAGTTTTTCTTTCTCAAGATTGCTTTGGCTACTTGAGGTCTTTTGTGTTTCCATACAAATTGTAAAATTGTTTGTCTAATTCTGTGAAGAATGCCATTGGTAGTTTGACAGGGATTACATTGAATCTGTAGATTGCTTTGGGTAATTTTCACAATATTGATTCTTCCAATCCAAGATCATGGTATATTTCTCTGTCTGTTTATGTCATCTTTGATTTCTTTCCTCAGTGTTTTATGGTTTTCTGAGTACAAGTCTTTCGCCTCCTTAGGCAGGTTTATTCCTAGGTACTTTATTCTTTTTGTTGCAATGGTAAATGGAATTGCTTCCTTAATTTCTTTTTCTGATTTTTTCATTGTTAATGTATAGGAATGTCAGAGATTTCTGTGCATTAATTTTGTATCCTGCAAACTTACCAAATTCACTGATTAGTTCTAGTAGTTTTCTGGTGGCATCTTTAGGATTTTCTATGTATAGTATCATGTCATCTGCAAGCAGTGACAGCTTTACTTCTTCTTTTCCAATTTGTATACAGTTTATTTCTTTTTCTTCTCTGATTGCTATGGCTAGGACTTCCAAACCCATGATGAATAAAATTGGTGAGAGTGGATATCTTGTCTTGTTCCTGATCTTAGTGGAAATGTTTTCAGTTTTTCACCATTGAGAAAGATGTTTGCTGTGGGTTAGTCATATATGGCCTTTATTATGTTGAGATGGGTTCCCTCTGTGCCCATTTTCTGGAGAGTTTTATTTTTTATCATAAAAGGTGTTGAATTTTGTCAAAAGCTTTTTCTGCATCTATTGAGATGATCATATGGTTTTTATTCCTTAATTTGTTAATATAGTATATCACACTGATTCATTTGTGGATATTGATAAATCCTTGCATCCCTGGGATAAATCCCACTTGATCATAGTGCATGATCCTTTTAATATGTTGTTGGATTCAGTTTGCTAGTATTTTGTTCATCCATGTTCATCAGTGATATTGGTTTGTAATTTTCTTTTTTTGTGATATCTTTTTCTGGTTTTGGCATCAGGGTGATGGTGGCTTTGTAAAATGAATTTTGGAGTGTTCTTCCCTCTGCAATTTTTTTGCAAGAGTTTGAGAAGAATCAGTGTTAGCTCTTCTCTAAATGTTTGATGGAATTCGCCTGGTAAGCCATCTGGTCCTGGACTTTGTTGGAAAATTTTTAATTACAGTTTCAATTACATTACTTGTGATAGAGCTGTTTATATTTTCTAATTCTTCCTGGTTCCGTCTTGGAAAACTGTACCTTTCCAAGAAGTTGTCCATTTATTCAAGGTTGTCCATTTTATTGGCATATTGTTCCTAGTAGTAGTCTCATAATCCTTTGTATTTCTGTGGTATCAGTTGTGATTTCTCCTTTTTCATTTCTAATTTTATTGATTTGCATACTCTCCCTTTTTTTTCTGTACTAGTAATAGCCTCTTCTCTTTGCAGTACAGTGGAACAGAGTGAGCAAAGTTTAAGAGGCCAGGTAGTAAATATTTTAGGTTTTGAAGGCCCTATGATTTCTGTCACAACTATTCCCCTCAGCCACAGAAGCATGAAAGCATCTATTGACTAGATTCTCTTCGGCCAGCTTGAGGAGGTATGAAAAGCTGTCAACACTCCTTCATTAAAAATGTTTGTCCTCTCACATATAACTCACAGCAGACTTCAAACTGATTAATGTAGTCTCCTTGACAATTTCTTGTGAAACACACAAATTGCATTGCTCAATTTGTTAATGAAAACTATAGACTAGCAGCTTGTGTGGTTCACAGCATAACGGTCTATTGTCTATGCTGAGAAATTTTAGCTGAGGTACCGAAAGTAAAGTGTTTGTCTTTCCCACATATTTCAGCCAACTGAGAGTCTTTGGGCTCAGGGTTCAAGACAGGAAAAGGCTGTGGAAATACAAAAAGGAATCCAGATGTAAGCTGAAATCCAAGACTTGGCCACATTCCAAGTCACCCATGTAGATGGAATTGAATTCTGTGTCTGATATTTTAAGCTATGATATTTTTCAGTGAATTATCTGCATTATTAAATGCTGTGAATAATTTTTGTGCTTAATATACGTGCTTATTCTTGAAAACTGTGTTTTCCCTGCTCTAAGACACATTTATCCATTCTTCTTTCAAGCTCATCTAAACAGAAATAATAGAATGCAAAGGGTTGAAATGAGAAAAGAACATATCTGTTTTCTATTCCCATTTCAACCCTGAGTGACTTGAACAAAGCAGTTATCTTCCTTGTACCTTTATTTTTCAATTTAAAATGGGGTTAGCAATATCTGTCCCTTACCCCAAGTCCCAGAAGTAATAGATGAAGTCAAATCCACTTTTCAGAAACACCTTTACAATGAAACTACTGCACATAGAAAATGTAAAGTTTTTACATCTTCTACAAGCAAATGGCTGTTTATGTTGTACCACACTTGATAAACTAAATTTCATCAGACTTTATCAAAAGAAAAATGGCCACTACCTGGCCATTTGTTAGTGGTTGTTATGCCAAGATTTTCCTTGTGGAGAGAAAATACTATCAGGGCATAGCAAGGAAAGTGGGCACTCTGCATGAAGGCCATGAGTCTGAGCACTTAGTCCAGACCTGGGGACATGAATGGTTATTAGTTGCAGGCTCTTGTGACTACGATTGTTTTGATTATTTTGTATTTTTCAGATGCCAGGGACTAGGGTATAAAAACACCCACATTTATAGGCAACTTACTTATATAAGGGAATGTTTACTAATACCAGTTAGCATCAATCAAATTTTAAACAATGCCCTACCAAAAATAACAGTATTTTAAATGCTCAACAGAATGGTAAAGTACAAGCTTCAGTTCTGCTACATTTATCTGAGTCCTCTTTGGCTCAGCATTCATCACAAGCTTCAGCAGCCAAGGCATAAGCTCATCCCAGATCTGTCCCTGCTTGCTTATACAGCAAGGAATATTCCACTGCAGTGATAGTCAGTGAAGCCAACCTCGAGGTGAGCAAAACACATAGAGTTAAGCACTATCTAGAGAGGTTGAAAGTGGGTAAGTTATATAAACAAAACATTTATCAAGGTCCACTGACACTCAGAAAAAACAAATTACAGATAAAATTCAATCTTGTTCTCAATGGGCTTGTAATTATCCGAGAAGCTTTGCAAAGCCCAAGCCATGTTGGTAAAGACCAGGCCAAGGTACATACCGGAAAATGACATCATGACATGGTAAGGGATTGGGAGGAGGGGTATGCAGTTTACAATTAATTCAAGCACATAAAATGCATGCTATTTTATTAATAGGTTACAGAAATACCAGTCACCTAAATGAAATACTGAATGGTCCAGGTGCCAGCTGCAGTTTGGCGCCACGTGGTGGCAATGTCTGTTCAGACGTCAATTATCTGAGCCCTGTGGCTGGTTGGGGTTTCCAGAACTACCATGGGGATTCAAGGAATATCTACATGATTTGATGTCATCTGCCAGACTGGGAAGATTGACCAGGGAGCATAATACAGATTCAGGAAATCTGTCTCTGTCTCCCTGCTTCCTGAGATAGAGACTTCCTCTCCACCACATCTCCTACCCCACACAAGGTAATGGGAACTTTGTGGCCACCACTATTTCTGGCCAGCCCACTTGGCTCCACTCTGGAAACCAGTCCTCCTCATTCACATCTCGAAGTCCCACTGACATGGAGTTGTTGGATGAGGCATATTTTACAGAAGATTTTGGGAGTGGTTAGAGAAATCAGAGATTTACAGTATAGGACAGGATTGTACTTTCTTGAATTGACTTTCAGATACCACGGTTCCTGCAGTATACTGAGCAGTCCTTACCATAGAAAATTTCTTGCTAGATGTGTCCTTTTACAAGTCCCTGTTACCAACCAAGGGTTCTCAATGTCTTTCTCTCTCTCTCTCTCTCTCTCTCTCTCTCTCTCTCTCTTAATCTCTCCTTTTCCCTCTCCTTCTTGTTACTGGTACTCTTGATAGTTTTCTTCCTCACAAACAGTAGTTTGGCATTTTTCACCCCACCTTAAGTTAAGCTATTGGCCTATCTTTTCTTATCGCAAAACACAATAAGATCCTCAGCCAAACAAACTACCAACTACCAACAACCAACAAACCAACTACTAATTTGTTCCTCTTTCTCAGATATATGAAGCCTGCAGAAGCTTTGTAATTTATGGTTTGTTTTTTTCTTTAACATATCCACCAAATAAAAATTTCAGGCAGGATTACTAGCCACCTGCCTCCACACAAATCCCTGCCCTGCCCCTAAGCAGGCTAGAAGGAGGAGGGGTGTGGATAAGGGAACTGAGTTTATTTCTGCTGGAGTCCAGTATTTAAATATTTCTTGTTAGAGCATTTCCAAACTCTGGAGCCATTCCTGGCAACACATCCTTATAGAACCTTTCTGTTTGCCTGAAAGAGCTGACCAAGAAAGAATCTGAAACAAGGACATAAGACCCTGGACAGATCAACAGCATCCACCACTGAACTTCATCATGAGAATCAGTGCTGGGATGGGCCAGTGAACTGACCATATGATATCTTTTGTGAAGCTGCAAACCTGGCTGCAAATAACTAAAACCATCCCTTGACCCTCTTCTTAAGAAATGTGCAGGAATGGAGATACTTTATTTTTTGGAGCTTAGTAAAATAGTACGAGATTTGTACTGCCATAGGATTAAAAAAAATGTACTACAAAGCCACAGAAATTGAGATGGTGTGAAGCTGATACCAGAAAGGAGGGATAGATCCAGGAAACAGCAAAAGCCCAGAAACAGAACCATGTGAGTGTATAAGACAGAAGTGCAATTTTAAATCATCAGGGAAAGGATGGAGTATCCAATAATGGTACTTGGGAAACTATTAACAATTGTTGGAGAAAGCAAATTTGGAGCCTTTTCTCATAATACCAAAGTAGATCCCTGAGAGACTGAATAGTTAAATGCAAATAAATAAATAAGCTAGGAGAAAGCATAAGTGAATGTTTTCATGATTTTTATATGGAAAAGACATTTTAACTATGATATGATAGAATCCATAAAGAGTTCTTACAAATTAGCAAAGACAATATGAACACCCCAATGTAAAATTAAGTAAATTATGCAAGTGGTCAATTCACAAAAAAGAAATGACAATAACTAAATAGCATAATTGTAAAATTTCAACTTACAATGAATCCACTCCTGTGGTGGATACCATCAGGAGGGATTTCTTGCTGTACGGAATGGATGAGGTGAGAATTCTAATGTCCTTTGAAGCCTAAGATTATACCTTTCTGTGAAGTATTG
This sequence comes from Neophocaena asiaeorientalis asiaeorientalis, assembly GCF_003031525.2. Classification (NCBI taxonomy): domain Eukaryota; kingdom Metazoa; phylum Chordata; class Mammalia; order Artiodactyla; family Phocoenidae; genus Neophocaena; species Neophocaena asiaeorientalis. The sequence continues at coordinate 360,401 of NW_020173722.1, read as the reverse complement.
GGTTGGCCAAAAAGTTCATTCGGGCCAACCCAATATTTCCTTGGTGCCTGTGTTGTAAAAGGAATTAAAGAGAAATAACACTGGGCCCTCCCTCTAAGGACCATATCATCCAATCAAGCAGATATGGGGAGGGAGATCAAGATTGCATAGTAAGGGAACACAGAGTTTACTTCTCCCCATAAACAGATCAAAAATACATCTACATGTGGAGCAATTCTCACTGGAAACTATCTGGAAACTGGCAGAGTCTAGACTCCTGTACAATCAAAGCTGTAAGAAAGATACACATGGACTTGGGTTAGAAGGGAAGAGAAGCGATCAGGTCAGTACCCTTCGGAGGGGACCAGGAGGAAAAGGGCAATTACACAGGCAGAGATCCTCCCTGGGGAGTGAGTAGTTTGAGCCACATATTGGCCACCCCAACCCTGGAGTCTGATGCCAGCAAGATGAACACCCTTGGCTGGTTGGAGGGCTGGTGGCGCTAACAGGAGAGCAGAGGGAAGCCTGAACTTCAGTCATGAGGAATACATAAACACTTGCTTGCTCCTGAGCAGGGCAGAGAGGGAGAATTTAAATCACACTGGTGGCTGACTGGTTTTCCGCCACCTCCCCGGCATGCACCCCAGCTTGAACTGAGAAAATGCTCCAACACTGCTTGCCTTGCATTGCATCTCCAAACTGGAGAAAGGACTGCTACAACCAAGGGAAAAGCTGGGCTGTGAGATGCTGAAGAAGCTCAAACCCTAAGTAGCGTCTGAGCAGGGAAAAGGCAGCCATTATTGGCAATTGTACAGGTGGCACATCAGAGGCAGTCTGGATTTCTGACAGCAGCCAGACTGCCACAACGCACATCCCAAACCTTGATGACTACCCTCAACAGTCCCTCTTGTACCAGTACTGCTGGGTGCAGGAGCTGAGAGGGAGAAGAACACACACTTAAAGGGAACAGAGCCAACTCGGACCCAACCTTCAGGATTTCTTCTGCTCCAGCAACTTGGGACCTGACCCCACAACTGATAGGGCAGAAACAGCCATTGAGCATAGGGGAAGCCCTGCGTCACACTTGGCTCTGGCTCTAGTCTTTCCATCTCCAGCCCCAGCTCTTTACAAGATGATAGCTGCCAGCACACCCTGAAGAAGATGTGACTTGTGTTCACATCAAATCCAGCTCTCTGACCAAAGCCACTGGACATAGGGAGACTGTATAGGGACACTCCCACACAAGGACACATCTTCAAGACTACAATAGGTAACTGTTTCACTTAATTGCATAGAGACAGAGAAAGATAAGCAAAATGAGAAGACAGAGGAATTTGTCACAATTGAAAGTACAAGAGAAAATCCATGGAAAAACAACTAATAAAACGGAAATAAACCAGATAAAGAATTCAAAGCATTAGTAATAAGAATGCTAACTGAATTAGAAAAAAGAACAGATGAACACAGTGAGAAATTTAACAAGGAACTAGAATATATCAATAAGAATGAGTCAGAAGTAAAGAATACAATAAATGAAAGGACAAGCACACTAGAGGAATGAACAGCAGACTTGATGATACAGAAGAATGCATATGTGATCTAGATGATAGAATAATGGAAATCACCCAATCAAGATAGCAAAAAAAAAATTTGTTTTTCAATGAGAATAGTTTAAGGGATCTTTAGGACAATAGCAAACATACCAACATTTACATTATAGGGGTCCCAGAAGGAGGAAAGAGAGAGAAGGGGGTTAAAAATATATTTAATGAAATTATGGCTGAAAACTTCCCAAGCCTGAAGAGGGAAACAGATATCTAGGTACAGGAAGCACAGAGAATCCCAAACAAGATAAACTTAAATAGACCCACACCAAGACATATCATAATTAAAATGGCAAAATTAAAGAGAGAATTCTAAAAGTAGCAAAATAAAAACCAAGAATTATATACAAGGGAACCCCCATAAGGTTAACAGCTGCTTTTTCTGTAGAAACTATGCAGACCAGAAGGGAGTAGCATGATATATTTAAAGTACTGAAAGGGAAAAGCCTGCAACCAAGGATAATCTACCCAGAAAGATTATCATTTAAAATAGAAGGAGAGGTAAAGAAATTTTCATATAAACAAAAACTAAAAGAGTCAATCAATACTAAACCTTCCCGAAAAGAAATGTTAAAGGGTCTTCTCTAAAGGGAAAAGAAAAGGCTAAAACATGAAGATTCTATAGGAAAGGGGAAAATCCCACTAGAAAGGCTGAAAGTCTGAGGATCAATAACTTAAATAAGCTAATCCAAAGATTAAAGGACAAAAAAGTGTAAAATCAAGTATAACTAGAATAATCAGTAAAAGGATAAATATGAAGGTGTAAAATGTGACATCAAAAGCACAATGTATGGGGGAAGGGAATAAAAAATGTAGATCTTTTAGAATATGTTTGAACTTAAAGGACTACCTGCTTAAAACAAATAGATATAGTTATAAGTGAACATATATGAACCCCATGGTAACCATAAATCAAAAAGCTACAGTAAATACTCAAAAACAAGAGAGAGGGGAAGACAAGCATACCACTAAGGAAATCATCAAACCACAAGTGGAGAGACTAAGAGAAAAAGAAGAGAACAGGGAAAAACTACAAAAACAACTTGAAAATGAGTAATAAAATGTCAATAAGTGCATATCTATCAATAATTACTTTAAATGTCAATGGACTGAATGCTCCAACCAAAAGATATAGAATGGCTGAATGGATAAAGAAAAAAACAAGACCTATCTATATGCTGCTTACAAGAGATGCACTGCAGAACCAAAGACACACAGAATGAAATTAAGCGGATAGAAATAGATATTTCATGCAAATGGAAATGACAAGGAAGCAGATAGCAATACTCATATCAGACAAAATAGAATTTAAAACAAATTCTATAACAAAAGACAAATAAGGGCATTATATAGTGATAAAGTGATCAGTGCAAGAGGAGGGTACTACACATATTAACATATATGCACTCTATACAGGACCACTTATATATATAAAGCAAATATTAAGAGATATTAAGAAAAGAAATCAGTAATACAATAATAGTAGGGGACTTTAACACCCCACTTACAACAGGGTGCCTTAAAACCCCCTGAGCCCACAGCCACCACTGGACACAGTCCGGCCCACCAAAATGTCCAGGACCTGGCCCCACACACCAGAGTGCAAGAACGAAAACTGGGACCCCCAGGGCCTTGCACTCAGAGACCTCAGGACTCAGCTTCACCCACCAGTAGGCAAACCCATTCCCCAGAATCCCTGGCCCCACCAACCCTGCTCTAGCCTTGAGACCAGCCTCACTCACTAACAGGTAGACATGAGCCACAGAACATACACAGCCCCATAGCCTGAGGACCCAGTCCACACAATAGCAGGCCAGATCCTGCCCTGGGACAAGATGGGCCCCAGCTTTGCCCACCAGTGAGAATATTCTCCTCAGGACAAGCATAACCCACCGCAGGTGGAGCCCAGCCACAGGACAACTGCAACCCCACAGCCTGAAGACCTAGCCCACTCACCACCAGTCCAGCACCTGCTTGGACTGACTGAACCCAGGCCCTTGGTCTGACTGAACCCAGGCCCTGCCCACTAGCAGGCCAACAGACGCTTTGGGACACACCCGACAAAACAGCCTACTGTGTCGGAAACTGACCCCACCCACCAGCAGTCTGACACAAGCTCTGGGACCCCTGGGTCTTGAAGATAGATCCCAGGACCCAACTCTGCCTGCCAGTGGACCAGCATTAGCCCCAGAGCATGGCTTCACCCACCAGTGGGCAGGTAACAATGCTGGAGTCTCCTGGACCCCAACTACATCCACCAGTGCATCAGCACTAGCCCTTGGTCCTCCTTGGGTTCTGAAGCCAAATGCCTTGTAACCCAGCCTCACCAACTAGTGTCCAGCAACCTTCACACAAGGCAGGGCCTAGCAACCAACCAGACCAGGGCCAACCAAGCCTACCAGACCACTCACAGTAGTCAACCTGCCACAACAGAAGAACACACAAAGCCCACATAGGGGAGCATATAGCTCTAGTGATGAGAGAGGAGTGTGCTGTCAGACACACAGGACATCACCTATGAAAGGCTACCTTTCCACAGTCAGGAAATATAACCAAACTTCCAGATACATAGGAATTAAAAACAGCAAGTTGGGAAAAATAAGGCAACAGAGGAACTTGTTCAAAATGAAGGAACAAGATAAAACCCCAGAAGAGGAGCTAAGTGAAGTGGAGATATGCACTATACCCAAGAAAGAGTTCAGGATAATGAACTCGGGAGAAGAATAGATGTACAGAGTCAGAAGTTATAAGTTTTTAACAAAGAGTTAGAAAATATAAAGAATAACCAAATAGAGATGAAGAACACAATAACTGAAATGAAAAATACACTAGAAGGAATCAAAAGTAGACTAAATGATACAGAGGAATGAATCAGTGAGCTGGAAGACAGGGTAGTGGAAATCACTGCCACTGAACAGAAAAAAAAAGAAAAGAATGTAAAGAAATGAGGACAGTTTAAAAGGCCTCTGGGAAAACACCAAGTGCACTAATATTTGCTTTATAGAGATTCCAGGAGAAGAGAGAAAGAGAAAGGGGCTGATAATATATTTGAAAACATAATAGCTGAAAACTTCCCTAACCTGGGAAAGGAAGAGTCATCCAAATCCAGGAAGTGCAGAGAGTCCCATACAGGATTAACCCAAAGAGCAACACACCAAGACACATTCTAATTAAAATGACAAAAATTAAAGATAAAGAAAGAATATTAAAAGTAGCAAGGGAAAAGCAACAAATAACATACAAGAAAACTCCCATAAGGCCATCAGCTGACTTTTCAGTAGAAACTCTGCAGGCCAGAAGTGAGTGGCATGATATATTTAAAGTGATAAAAGAGGAGAAGCCTACAACCAAAAACACAGTACCCAGCAAGGCTCTCCTTCAGATTTGATGAAGGGGTCAAAAATTTTAGAGACAAGCAAAAGCTAAAATAGTTCAGCAACCACACCAGCTTTAATAGAAACACTAAAGGGACTTCTCTAAGTAAAAAAAGGAAAGGCCACAACTAGAAACATGGAAATTATGACAGGAAAAGACTCATTAGTAAAGGCAAATATACAGTAAAGGTAGGAAATGATCCATGCATAAAGCTAGTAGGAAGGTTAAAAGACAGAAGTAGTAAAAATCACCTATATCAACAATAAGCAGCTAAGGGATACCCCAAACAATTAGACGTAAAATGTGAAGTCAAAAACAGTAATCGAGAGGAGAGGAGAGTACAAATGCAGGGTTGTTAAAGTGTGTTTGAATTAAGAGATCAGCAACTTAAAACAATCATATATAGACATAGATAATTATATATATATAAACTTTATGGTAATCACAAACCAAAACTCTATAATAGATACACACACAAAAGAGAAAGGAATCCAAACATAACACTAAGATAGACATAAAATCACAGTAGAAGAGAAAAAAAGAAGAAACAAAAAGAACTACAAAAACAATGCAAAAACAATAAACAAAATAGCAGTAAGAAAGTACATAACAATAATTACTTTAAATGTAAATGGACTAAATTCTCCTATCAAAAGACATAGAGTGGCTGAAAGAATATAAAACAAGACCTGTATATAATGCTGCCTACAAGATACTCACCTCAGATCTAAAGACACAGACTGAAAGTAGAGGATGGAAGAAGGTAATCCATGCAAATGGAAATCAAAAGAAAGCTGGGGTAATTTTTCACAGAACTAGAACAAATAATTTTAAAATTTGTATGGAAATGCAAAAGACCCTGAATAGCCAAAATAATCTTGAAAAAGAAGAGAGCTGGAAGATCATGCTTCTGGACATCAGACTATACTACAAAACTATTATAGTAAAAACAGTATGGTACTGGCACAAAAACAGACACATAGATCAATGGAACAGAATTGAGAGCCCAGAAATAAACCCATGCACTTATGGTCAATTAATCTATGACAAATGAGGCAAGAATATACAATTGGAAAAAGACAGTTTCTTCAATAAGTGATGCTGGAAAAATTGGACAACTACATATAAGAAAATGATATTAGGGTTAAAGACCTAAATACAAGGCTTGAAATCATAAAACTCCTAGAAGAAAGCATAGGCAGAACACTCTTTGACATAAATCATAACAATATTGTTTTGGATCTGTCTCCTAAGGCAAAGGAAATAAAATCAAAAATAAACAAAAGGAACCTAATTGAACTTAAAAGCTTTTGTACTGCAAAGGGAACCATGGACAAAATGAAAAGACAACCTACTGAATGGGAGAAAATATTTACAAATGATATAACCAATAAGGGCTTAATATCTAAAATATATGAACAGTTCATACAGCTCAATATCAAGAAACAACCCAATTAAAAATGGACAGAAGACCTGATTAGACATATTTCCAAAGAAGACATATAGATGGTTAACAGGCACATGAAAACATGCTTAGTATCACTAATCATCAGAGAAATGCAAATCAAAACCACAATGAGATATCACCTCACACTTGTCAGAATGGCTATCTTCAAAAAGTCTACAGATAACAAATGTTGGTGAGGATGTGAAGAAACCTACACTGTTGGTGGGAATGTAAATTGGTGCAGCCACTATGGAAATCAGAAAGGAGGTTCCTCAAAAAACTAAAAATAGAATTAGCCATATGACCCAGCAATTCCATTCCTGGATGTATATACAAAAAAACAAAAACACTAATTCAAAAATCAAAAAGATACATGCATCTCAGTGTTCATAGTAGCATAATTGACAATAGCTAGGACAAGCAACCTAAGTTTCCATCACCAGATGAATGACTAAAGAAGATGTGGTATATAAATATTAATACAATGAACTATTACTCAGCCATAAAAAGGAATGAAATTTTGCCACTTGCAACAACATGGATGGACTTGGAAGGTACTTAGTGAAATAAGTCAGACAGAGAAAGACAAAATACTGTATGCTATCACTTATATGTGGAATCTAAAAAATAAAACAAACTAGTGAATATAACAAAAGAGAAACAGATTCATAGATATAGTGACAAACTAGTGCTTACCAGTGGTGAGAGGCAAGGGTGGAGGGGCAAGATAGGAGTATGGGATTAAGAGGTACAAACTACTATGTATAAAATAAATAAGTTACAAGGATATATTGTACAGTATAGGGGATATAGTCAATATTTTATAATAACTATAAATGGAGTATAGCCTCTAAAATTGTGAATCACTATGTTGCACTGAAACATATAATTTTATAAATCAACTATGCCTCAGTTTTTAAAAAGACTTAATAAAAAACACAAAAAATCAATGCACATGTCTCATGTATCTCATCATGTGGGAACCAAGCTGTCCTTTCAGTCACAGTCTATTGCAGTCACTCCTGATTCTTTCCCTGGCTCACATTTGGCACATCCCTGATCACTGATCCCTGATCTCTTCTCCCAAGGCAGATATTAATTCTGAGAGCTATCAGATTCAAGAGCCAAAAAAACCCATGAAGCTGTACAAAATAAGATTATACTAGGTCCTATTGACCAGTTCTCTAAAATAATGATTTTGGCAAAATATTAAAATGCAGGTTTATCTCCAATTAACTGCAAGAATAGGTAAAACTTCTCCAAGAATATGTCAAGATGGAAGAAATATATTTATTTTCATATTTTCTAGTGATTAAATTTCATTCATTTGACCTAAATTCATTTAGAATTTTTGATAACTTGGACATTGGATTGAGCACTTGCAACTTCCATGTGAAAAGGGTTTATATGAGCAAGATTTACTTACCTTTTGATCACAGTGGAGGATTTTTATTATTTTGGAGGTTTTTGAGGAGTACCTGAGGGGAATAGAAGGCTGAAAATCTGGAGACCCGGGACCCCAGGTCAGATTAAATGTTCTTATGGTTTTTTATTATATTATGTAATATATATGTGTATGTATGACATTTACATATGTGATAAAATATTCATAATGTAAAATTTATCATTTTACATTCACAATGTTATGCAACTGTCACCACTATCCATTTCAAGAACTTTTTATCATCCCAGATTCTGTACCTATTAAACAGTAACTCCCATCCCCATATCCCAGCTCCTGGTAACCTCTGTTCTATTTTCTGTCTCTATGAATTTGCCTATTCTAAATATTTCATGTAAGTGGGGTCATACAATATTTGTCCTTTTGTGTCTGGCTTATTCACTTAGCATAATGTTTGCAAGGTTCATCCAGTTGTAGCATGTATCAGAACTTCATTCTTTTTAAGGCTAAATAATATTCTATTTTATGTATATACCACATTTTGATTATCCATTCATCTACTGAGGGGCATTTGGGTTGTTTCCACCCTTTGGTTATTGTGAATAATGCTGCTATGAACATTGGTGTACAAGTATTTGTTTGAGTCCCTGCATTCAATTCTGGGTATGTATCTAGAACTGGAATTGCTGGGGCATATTCCTGTTATTCTTAATTATCCCTGTTAGAGCATGGACCTGTCTATAACTCATTTTAGTTGAAATTAAGTCCATACTTTTTCTTTCTTACAAATGAATAACAAAATAACTTTTCCTTCTTAAAAAAAAAAAAGAGGCTGATAATTTATGTTTACTGATTTAGCTTAGCATTTTCCTAATGGTCTGATCTGTGATTTTCCAAAGAGCACTTTGTGGGGTTTTTTTTTTTGTTTTTTGTTTTTAACATCTTTATTGGAGTATAATTGCTTTACAATGGTGTGTTAGTTTCTGCTTTATAACATAGTGAATCAGCTATACATATACATATATCCCCATACCTCCTCCCTCTTGCGTCTCCCTCCCACCCTCCCTATCCCACCCCTCTAGGTGGTCACAAAGCATCAAGCTGATCTCCCTGGAGCACTTTGTTTTAAAGTATAGATTTCATTTTTTTAATTCACGTATAGTGAGGCCAACAGATCAGGACATGATTTCCATTGAAAATATAGTTTATTACTCATAGTTCCCAAGAGGAAGGTGCACACCACCCCACAGAGGGTCACAGGCAGAGAGCATGGGGAAACTGTAGGAAAGTCTTTTACTATGTTTTTGAGGGAAGCAACCAGTGAGGCAGGGTAAACAGGCCTAGCATTTTCTTGTTTGAATCATTTCAGTGGGCTCCAGTGTAGGGGCTGCCCATAGATGTCTGAAGTGGCCCTGGGGTGATTAGGGCAGGAGGATAGTATCCTGTAGTGTAAGAGCCCCGAAAAAGCAGATAGACGGCAGGTAGGGGCCTTGGGTTGTTTAGTTTGAATATGAAGTCACACTAGCAGGAGTTATCTCTAGGAGTTAGCTAGCTCTGGACACGCAGTCCCTCCTAGATTCATCAGCAAGACCCAAGATGTCAAAGCATCAGATACAGAAACTAGAAAATATGGTTAATACGTACTTTACTGATGTCATTAAATCTCCAACAACAATATAGTAGTTCCAACAGGCTTGTAGGCCTTGGATCTGAAAAGGTGATTCTCAATGTCAGCTGTATTCCAGAATGGCTTGGGGAATTTTCTAAACTGTGGTTTTCTGCTCCCACACTCATGACCAATTACATGAGTATCTCTGGACACTGATCATTTAAAAATCTCCCCCGATGTTTCTCATGTGATTCTGAGCTTGAGAACCAGTGGTCTAAATGTTTCTCAAAGTCTGAACCAGAACCAGCATCAGCGTCACCTGGGAACTTGTTATAAATTCAGATTCTCAGACTTACCTCAGACATGCTAAGTAGGAAACTGGGTGGGGCCCAGAGTGGGGCCTAGTCCTCCATATTTGTACAAGCCCTCTAGGTGATTCTGAGGCTGGTTTAAGTTTGAGAACCACTGGTCCAAGTTAAGAAGCATCTGTGACTTGACTGCAGTGTTCTCCCATCACATCCCTGACTCCAAAAAGATGCTCAGCGCTCTGAGGGAAAGACCCCACAAAGCTCAGTTAACATGTTTTTATCGCCAAGTAAGTATTGGTCTTCAAAAGGGAGGGCTGTTCTTACAGATAGAAGAAGTAGGTGCAACCTGCAGGTTCCCAGGGTCTCCCTGACACCATAGTCTCCAAACATTTTGATTTCAAGCAGTATCTATACAGCAATCAGGAAGAGGGACTGAGATCAGGTAGGAAACAAGTATGCAGTCACTGCTGCGGTGACTAGAGAACTGAGGCTCCCAAGAAGTCTTCTGGAGGAGACAATCAAAGTGAACATTGAAAGTCTGGTAAGACTGGAACAGCCTGTCTGCATGGAACAGGCTGTCTGCACAGAACAGCCTGTCTGCATGGAACAGCCAGTCTGTACATAACAGCTTGCACTAAACACCCTGCTTTGCTGAATCTGTGGCTTGTTACTTTAAGAACTCTTCCAAGTTTCTTCAAGTTTCAAATTTTAGCATTCAGAGGAGGCAGAATAAGTGGTAAAACTGTGGGGCTTTGCAAAGAAGTGATTGAAAACAAACTATTGATAAAGGAGAAATTGTGAGTGAGTAAGTGGGTTTTCCTTTTTGGAAAAAAAATATTGCAGAAAATAAGCATAAATAGTGGAAGAAAATATCATTGGGTGACTAGAGCTAATCAATGAATTTGGTAAAGTTGCAGGATACAAAATTAATGCACAGAAATCACTTGCATTCCTATACACTAAGAATGAAAGATCAGAAAGAGAAATTAAGGAAATAATCCCATTCACCATTTCAACAAAAAGAATAAAATACCTAGGAATAAACCTACCTAAGGAGGTAAAAGACCTGTACTCAGAAAACTATAAGACACTGATGAAAGAAATCAAAGATGACACAAACAGATGGAGAGATATACCATGCTCTTGGATTGGAAGAATCAATATTGTGAAAATGACTCTACTACCCAAAGCAATCTACACATTCAATTCAATCCCTATTGAATTACCAGTGGCATTTTTTACAGAACTAGAACAAAAAACTCTTAAAATTTGTATAGAGACAAAAAACCCTGAATAGCCAAAGCAGTCTTGAGGGGAAAAAAAAAACGGAGGTGGAGGAGTCAGACTCCCTGACTTCAGACTATACTACAAAGCTACAGTAATCAAGAAAATATGGTACTGTCACAAAAACAGAAATATAGATCAATGTAACAGGATAGAAAGACCAGAGGTAAACCCACGCACCTATGGTAAACTAATCTATGGCAAAGGAGGCAAGGATACACAATGGAGAAAAGACAGTCTCTTCAATAAGTGGTGTTGGGAAAACTGGACAGCTACATGTTAAAGAATGAAATTAGAACCCTCCCTAACACCACACACAAAAATAAACTCAAAATGGATGTAAATGTAAGACCAGACACTATAAAAATCTTAGAGGAAAACATAGGCAGAACACTCTTTGACATAAATCACAGCAAGATCTTTTTTGATCCACCTCCTAGAGTAATGGAAATAAAAACAAAAATAAACAAATGGGACCTAATGAAGCTTAAAAGTTTTTGCACAGCCAAGGAAACAATGAACAAGATGAAAAGAAAACCCTCAGAATGGGAGAATGTATTTGCAAATGAATCAATGGACAAAGGATTAATCTCCAAAATATATAAATAGCTCATGCAGCTCAATATTAATAAAACAAATAACCCAATCAAAAAATGGGCAGAAGACTTAAATAGACATTTCTCCAAAGAAGACATACAGATGGGCAAGAAGCACACGAAAAGCTGCTCAACATCACTAATTATTAGAGAAATGCAAATCAAAACCACAATGAGGTATTACCTTACACCAGTTAGAATGGGCATCATCAGAAAATCTATGAACAACAAATGCTGGAGAGGGTGTGGAGTAAAGGGAACCCTCTTGCACTGTTGGTGGGAATATAAATTGATACAGCCACTACGGAGAACAGTATGGAGGTTCCTTTGAAAACTAAAAATAGAATTACCATGTGACCCAGCAATCCCACTACTGGGCATACACCCAGAGAAAACCATAATTCAAAAAGACACATGCACCCTGATGTTCCTTGCAGCACTATTTACAATAGCCAGGTCATGGAAGCAACCTAAATGCCCATCAACAGATGAATGGATAAATAAGATGTGGTACATATATACAATGGAATATTACTCAGCCATAAAAAAGAATGAAATTGGGTCACTGGTAGAGACGTGGATGGTTCTAGAGACTGTCATACAGAGTGAAGTGAGCCAGAAAGAGAAAAACAAATATCGTATATTAACGTATATATGTGGAGCCTAGAAAAATGGTACAGATGAACCAGTTTGCAGGGCAGAAATAGAGACACAGTGTAGAGAAGAAACGTATGGACACCAAGGGGGGAAAGTGGTGGTGCTGATGGTGGTGGTTGGGTGAATTGGGAGATTGGGATTGACATGTATACACTAATATGTATAAAATAGATAACTAATAAGAACCTACTGTATAAAAAAATAAATTAAATTAAATTAAAATATTAAAAAATATATATATCACTGGGTGACTTTTCTCCAGTGAAAAGAAGCTGGCTCTGTGGTCACAGTCCTGCGTTCTAATCTCAGTTCCTCATTTTACCAACTGTGAATTTCGGAAAGTTAATTAAATTCTAAGCTTTGGTTTCCTTATCTACAAAATGGGATTATGATAGTATCTACCTAATCATTTGTTTTGAGGATTAAAGAAGATAATGCCAGTAAAGTGCATGGCACTGTGCTATTCACTCAATAAAATCTAACTTCCAGTTCAGCTATTAATACTATCATTAATGTTATTATGAACACAGTGACCTAGAGTAAAACCCGCAAAATATTAGCTGTTCTTCTTCTTCTTATTATTATTATTATCAGGAATGCTGAGGCTTTGCATTAAACTCACATCAGGGGGAAAGGCCTATAACTAGCCAGACATGCCAAGGACCATCTGAGAAAAAATACTCTTTCTCCAAATTCAAATAACTTATTAAAATGTCCAACTTACAATGAGCTTCATCTTAAACAGAATAGGATAAGTTGTGCTGTTGTAAGAAACCTCAAAATCTGTGGTTTAACACTGCAAAGGTTTGTTTCTTTCTCATATTCCAATCAGACTCAAATCATTTGGTATCTGTCCTCCAAGTGGTAACTCAGAGACCCAGACAGCTTCCATCTGGAAATATATATTTAAGGACCAGGCCTAGAAGTAGCTTAAACTTTGTGGCTCTCACCTACTGATCTTAATTCTAGGATAAGTCTTATCTCTCTCCAAGATAATTATGCTTATATCTGTGAAGCCATTTGTCATTTAGGATAGATTGTCTCATTAACCATGACGATGGTTCTCATCTGAATGTACTAGTTGGTCTATGTCCCTGCACCAAAACTGACCCTAAGTTTAAATCTGACAAGTATGTATTGAGCAGTAAAATCATCTCCTTTATTCTAGAGAATATACTTCCATCAATGCAGCCTAAGATTTCATTTTCTCTTTGGAGGGAGAGGTAAGCAATATTGAACTTAACATCAACTAAAATTGCTGTAGGTATACAACAGATTCAGTTCCCTCTGATCAGTGTTTGTTCTTCTCTTTTCATTCTGAATAGGAATCTCCATTATGGAAAAAGTCCATAAGAAAAACATAAGTTGAAGAGATTTGCTTTCTCTACTTTATCCATTAACATATCACCCATCCATCCAATGCAGGTGGCTAGCCTTATCATCAAAGCTTATTAATGGCAAATGCTGAGAAATGTAACCGTCAAAGCTTGACCAACTCTATTATTTCTTGAACTGACCCCTTCCATCCACCTTGTTGCAGGTACCACATCTGTGTGACTGTGTTGATCTACTTCCTCCCCCTGCTGGTGATAGGCTATGCGTACACTGTAGTGGGTATCACACTGTGGGCCAGCGAGATCCCTGGGGACTCCTCTGACCGTTACCACGAGCAAGTCTCTGCCAAGCGCAAGGTGAGCAAAGGGCAGGCAGCACTTAACCCACCCTGGCATAGGTGACAGACCGGCAAGCTTATGAGCCCCAGAGCCTCAGGAGACCCAGAGGCAGCAGGCACAAAACATCCCTGGGTCCTGGGAACAATAGAAGGGAGTGGAGGAAAGGGGAAGGGAGGGGAGGGAAGAGATCTTTCTTCAATGTTTTCGTAACCTAGGCCTGCCTGTACAGGCATAAGCCACCTCACTCTCGCCTTAAGGCTAATTGAAAACTGTCAAGTCATTAAAACACAAACACACATATTTAACTACAAAAGCATGAAGAGTTATTCAGTTCTCTTTTATTATTAAAATTTGACAAAATAGTACATTTACTTGGTTCAAACATCAAAAAGTACTAAAAGAAACAAAATTATGGTGATGGAGAATAGACTAGGAGTTGCCAGGATTAGTACTGGGGGAAGAGTCTGTCTACAAAGGGACAGCATGAGTGAGTTTCTTTGTGATGATGGAGCAGCTATGTATCCTGATTGCTGTGGGTTTTTCACTTATCTCTGCATATGATAAAATTTCATAGAACTATGCACCCCCAAAAAAATGCATGTAAAAACTGGCAAAATCCAAATACAGTCCGTTAATAGTACCGCACTATCATCAGTTTCCTGATTTTGATCATGTGGCATAATTATCTAAGATGATATCATTGGGAGAAGCTGTGTGATGGGTACCTGAGAACTCTCTGACCTATTTTTGCAACTTCTTGGGAGTCTTAAATTATTCGGAAATTAAAAGTCAAAAAATATATTGAGTCTTACCATGAAAGGTCTCCCTCCTTTCTAGGTCCTCCATCTACACAGTTCCCAAATGTGTATGCACACACACACACACACACACACACACACACACAGTATGATAACCACAGTTGTTGTTAATCCTTTCAGATATTGTAATGCATTTATAAGCCAAATAAATATACATTCTTTTCTTTCTTACACAAATAGTAAATACACGCTGTTCTTCCTCTTATTTTTAAATTTAACAACATCCACAAAATCTTCAAAAATCAATATAGAAAGAGATTTCTCATTCTTTATTTTTCTCTTTTGGTACTTCTTTGCATAGTATTTCATTGTGTGGATGCTAGATAGCTTTTCTTTTTTATTGAAATACAGTTGACTTACAATAGTATATTAATTTCAGGTGTATTACATAATGATTTGACATTTGCATCCACTAGCACCACAATAATTCTAGTAACGATCTGTCCCCATACAAAGTTATTAAAATGTTACTGACCATATTCTTTATGCTGCTTATTACATCCCCATGACTTATTTAAGGTTTGTACCCCTTAATCCTCTTCACCCATTTCACCCACCTACCCATCCGCCTTCTTTCTGGCAACCACCCTTTTATTCTCTACATCTTTATGAGTCTGCTTTTGTTTTGTTTGTTTCTTTGTTTTGTTTTTTAGATTCCACATATAAGTGAGATGATGTGATATTTGACTTTCTCTTAGGATAATACCCTCTATATTCATCCATGTTGTCCCAAATGACAAGATTTCATTTTTTAATGTCTGGGTAATATTCCATTGTATGTGTGTGTGTATATATATATACATAAAATATATTTTTATACCCATTCCTCTATCAATGGACACTTAGGTTGCTTCCATATCTTGGCTATTGTAAATAATGCTCCTATAAACATCAGGGTACTTGTATCTTTTCAAAGTGTTTTTGTTTCCTTTGGATAAATACCCAGGGGTGTAGTTGCTGGATCGTATGGTAGTTCTCTTTTCAATTTGTTGAGGAATCTCCATACTGTTTTCCAGAATGGCTGCACCAATTTACATTTCCACAAACAGTTTACAAAGGCTCATTTTTCTCCACATCCTTGCCAATGCTTGTTATCTGCTGTCTTTGTGATATAGCCATTCTGACACATGTGAAGTGATATCTCATTGTGGTTTTGGTTTGATGAGTGATGTTGGGTATCTTTACATGTGCCTTTTTGCCATCTGTATGCCTTATTTGGAAAAACATCTCTTCAGGTCCCTGCCATTTTTTAATGCAGTTGTTTGGTTTTTTTGATGTTGAGTGATATTAGTTCTTTGTATATTTTAGATATTAATCCCCTATCAGATATATTATTTGCAAATATTCAGTAAGCTGCCTTTTTGTTTTGTTTATAGTTTCCTTCACTGTGCAAAAGCTTTTCACTTTGATGTAGTCCCATTTGTTAATTTTTGCTCTTGTTTCCCTTGCCTGAGGAGACACATTTTTTTTAAAAAATGCTAATACCAGTGTCAAAAAGGGTGCTTCCTGTTTTCTTCTAGAAGTTTTGTGGTTTCAGGTCTTCCATTTAAGTTTTTAATCCAGTTTGAATTTATTTTTATATATGATGTGAGAATGTAATCCTGTTTTATTTTTTTGCATGTAGCAGTCAACTTTTCCCAACATGTTTTTTTGAAGAGGCTGTATTTTCCCCACTATAATTCTTGCCTCCTTTGTCATAGATTAATTGACCATATGGGTGTGGGTTTATTTCTGGGATCTCTATTCTGTTCTTTTGAGCTCTGTGTCTGTTTTGTGCCAGTACCATATTGTTTTGATTACTGTAGCCTTTAGTATGATTTTGAAATCAAGAGCATAATGCCTCCAGCTTTGTTCTTCTTTCTCAAGATTGTTATGGCTACTTGGGGTTTTTTGTGTTTCTGTATAAGTTTTAGAATTATTTGTTGTAGTTCTGTGAAATTGCCTTTGGTATTTTGATAGATTGCATTGAATCTGTAGGTTGCCTTAGGTAGTATGGTCATTTTAACAATATTAATTCTTCCAATATGTGAGCATGCTATATTTTGGTTTTTGCTTGTGTCCCCTTCAAGTTATTTTATCAGTGCCTTATAGTTTTCCAAGTACAAGTTATCTACCTCCTTGGTTAGGTTTATTCTTAGGTATTTTATTCTTTTTGATGCAGTTGTAAATGGGACTGTTTTCTTAATTTCTCATTCTGATATTTCAGTGTTAGTATATAGAAATGCAACAGATTTCTGTATATTAATTTTGTATCCTGAAACTTTATTGAATTTGTTTATTAGTTCTAATAGTTTTTTGGTGGCTTCTTTAGGATATTCAATGTATAGTATCTTGTCATCTGCAAACAGTGACAGTTTGAATTCTTCCTTTCTAATTTGGATATCTTTTTCTTGTCTGATTGCTTTGAATAGAACTCCCAATACTACATTGAATAAAAAGGGTGAGAGTGGGCAACCTTTTCTTGTTTCTGATCTTAGAGGAAATGCTTTCACCTTTTCACCACTGAATATGATGTTAGCTATGGGTTTGTCACATATGGCCTTTATATGTTGAGGTATGTTCCCTCTATACCCACTTTGTTGAGAGTTTTTGTCATAAAAAGATACTGAATTCTGTCAAAAGTTTTTTCTATATTTATGAAAATGATCATATGATTTTTATTCTTCAATTTGTTAGTGTGATGTAATACATTGACTAATTTGCTGATGTTGAAACATCCTTGCATCCCAGGCACAAATTCCACTCAATCATGGTGTATGATCCTTTTAAGGTATTGTTGAATTCTGTTTGCTAATATTTTGTTGAGGATTTTGCATCCATGTTCATCAGTTATATTGGTCTGTAATGTACTTATTGACATTTTGTTGTTTTCTGGTTGTTTTTATAGTTCTTTTTTTCTTCTCTTTTTTGCTCTCTTCCTTTGTGGTTTAATGTCTGCCTTTAATGTTATGTTTGGATTCCTTTCTCTTTTTTCATGTGTATCTATTAGAGATTTTTTTGGTTTGTGGTTACCATGATGTTTATATATAGCAAACTATATATACATACACATGTGATTTTTTTTTTTTGGCTGCGTTGGGTCTTCATTGCTACATGCAGACTTTCTCTAGTTGTGGGTTGTGGGGACTACTCTTCGTTGCGATGTGAGGGCTTCTCACTGCAGTGGCTTCTCTTGTTGTGGATCATGGGCTCTAGGTGCGCAGGCTTCAGTAGTTGTGGCATGCAACCTCAGTAGTTGTGGCTCACGGGCTCTAGAGTGCAGGCTCAGTAATTGTGGTGCGTGGGCTCTGTGGCATGTGGGATCTTCCCAGACCAGGGCTCGAACCTGTGTCCCCCACATTGGCAGGCAGATTCTTAACCACTGCACCAAAGGGAAGTCCCACATGTGATTATTTTTAAGTTGGTGACCAGTTAAGTCTGAACACATTCTAACCACCCTTCATTTTTATTTGCCCCCCCTCACATTTAATGTTTTTGACATCATATTTTACATCTTTTTGTTTTGTGTATCCCTTAACTACTTATTGTGGATATAGATGATTTTACGACTTTTGTCTTTAATCTTCCTACTAGCTTTATAAGTGGTTGATTTACTATCTTTATTGTATGTTTGCTTTAACCAATGAGATTTTTCCTCTCATAATTTTCATATTTCTGGTTGTGGTCTTTTCTTTTCCCCTTAGAGAAGTCCCTTTAACATTTCTTGTTAAGCCAGTTTAGTGGTGCTGAATTCTTTTAGCTGTTGCTTGTCTTAAAATTTGTATCTCTCCTTCAAATCTGAATGATAATCTTGCCAGATAGAGTATTCTTGGTTGCATGTTTTATCCTTTCATCACTTTGAATATATGGTGCCACTCCCTTCTGGCCTGCAAAATTTCTACTGAAAAGTCAGCTGACAGTCTTATGGGAGTTCCCATGTGTGTAACTATTTGTTTCCTCTTGCTGCTCTTAATATTCTCTCTTTATCTTTAATATATGCCATATTAATATAATGTGTATTGGTGTGGGCTGCTTTGGGTTCATCTTGTTTGGGACTCTTTGTGCTTCTTGGACATGGATGTCTGTTTCCTTTCCCAGATTGGGGAACTTTTCAGCTATTATTCCTTCAAATAAGTTCTTTGATGCTTTCTCTCTCTCTTATCCTTCTTGGACCCCTATGATACAAATATTTGTATACTTTGGTTGTCCCAGAGGTCTCTTAAACTACACTCAGTTTTTTGTTAATTATTTTCTTTTTTAATTTTTTGTTCAACTTGGGTGTCTTGCAGTTTGCTGATCCACTCCTCTGTATCACCTAATCCACGGTTGATTCCTTCTAGTGAATTTTTTATTGCAGTTATTCTTCAGCTCTGTTTGGTTCTTCTTTATATTTTCTAATTTTATTTAAATTCTCATTGGGTTTACCCATTCTTCTCTCAAGTTCATTGAGCATATTTATTATCATTACTTTGAAATCTTTTTCAAGTAGATTGCTTATCTCCACCTCATTTAGTTCTTTTTCTGAGGTTTTGTCTTGTGCCTTTGTTGAAAACATATTCCTCTGTCTCCTCAAATTGTGTGTATTTATTTCTCTGTGCTTATTTCTATGCATTAGGTAAGTTGGTTACATGTTCTGATCTTAGAGAAGTGGCCTTGTGTTGGAGCTGTCCTGTGGGGCCCAGCAGCACACTCTCCTCTGATCAACAGAGCTATATGCTCTAGGGGTGCCCCCTATGTGTGCTGTGTGGGCCGTTCAGTTGTGGTGGGACTGACTACTGTGGGCATGTTGGTAGGTGGGGCTGGCCCCCAGCCCAGTTCACTGCCGACTCTGCCTTGTGACTGTTGGCGCACTTGTGCACAGGGCCAGGTCCTGGGGCAAATGGCTGTGGGTCTATGAGGGCCCTGGGGCTGGTACCAGCCCACTGATGGGTGGGTAACCTCCCAGAGCTAATAGACTAAAAGAAGAACTCCAAAATGGCATTTGCCAAAACCAGTGTCCTCATGGTAGAATGAGGTCCCCAAAACAGCTGCCACTGGTGTTTTTGTCCCCAGGGATGTTCCCAATAGCCTCCTTCTTCTCCAGGAGGCTCTTCAAGGTCAGCAAGTGGGTCTGGCTCAGGCTCCTCTCAAATCACTGCCTCTGTGCTGAGACTCAGAGCATGTGAGACTTTTTGTGCACTCTTTAAGAGCAGAATCTCTGTTTCCTACAGCTCTCTAGCCCTCCTGTGTGCAAGCCCTGCTTGCCTTCAAAGCAAGAGATTCTGAGGGTTTGTCTTCCCAGTGCATACCCCGCTGATGTGGGGCTCAGACCTCTTGCTCCTTGGGGGGGACCTCTGCAATTGTGATCATCCTTCCATTTGGGGGTGACCTCCCCAGGGTTATGGGTCTTCACTATACTGCATCTCTGTCCCTCCTATCCATCTCATTGTGATTCCTTATTTATATCTTTAGTTCAAGAAAATCTTTTCTGCTAGTCTTCAGGTCGTTCTCATTAATAGTTTCTCTGTAACTAGTTGGTGTGCCCATGGGAGGAGGTGAGCTCAGTGTCTTCCTACTCCACTATCTTGGCCACACCTCTCTTAGGTCATTTTTTCTCTGAAGGTTTCTTGGGAATAAAAAGGAATGGGTTATATCACCCAGTATTCATAAAACCATTTTATTAATATCCCCTTTAAACATCTGACACTCCCTTGCTGCAGCTGTCCAAATCCCACCCCTTCTCTTTCCCTCTCCCTGAGTCTTCACACCTAGAAGCCTGCTCTGGCTCATGGCCCCTTTCCCCCTGCTGCTTCCCCCCCATTCCTGGGTCTTTTCCTCCTGAACACCCATTCCCCTTTGCTCATTAATCTGGTCTCCCTTGGCTTCTCCAGTCATTGTCCAGAAGTATGGTATAACACAGAAGTTCTCAAACATGAGTGCACATCAGAACAATCAGAAGGGCTTGTCAAAGTCCGAATTCTGGGTTCCACACTCAAACTTTTTGATTCAGTTAGCCTAGAATGGGGTCCAAGAATTTGCATTTCTGACAAGTACTCAAGTTATGGCCATGTTGCTGGTCCTGGGGCCACCCTCTGAGAATCACTGACATAACCAAAGTCCTTTGGTACTACATATAAATGGTCCTTCCTCCACCTTGAAAGGTGTTATTATAATTACTTTACACTCCGTATCACACTGTGCACAGTCAGGGGGCAGGATAAGAGAGAAAATAACCATGAGAAAGGGAGGATGTGCTGGTGGTCTCACCTGTCTCACCCTCTTGCCAGGTGGTTAAGATGATGATTATTGTTGTATGCACCTTTGCCATCTGCTGGCTGCCCTTCCACATCTTCTTCCTCCTGCCTTACATCAACCCTGATCTCTACCTGGAGAAGTTTATTCAGCAGGTTTACCTGGCCATCATGTGGCTGGCCATGAGCTCTACAATGTACAACCCCATCATCTACTGCTGCCTCAATGACAGGTAAGAACCCCATCCCCCATACTCTCTCCAGGACAAGAAACTAATCATCACACTGTTCAATCCCTGCTGACTGAACCATGTGATGATTAGTTCTCTGTAGTCTTTACCACTCCCTCTTGTCTCACAGCTGGCTTTCCTCACTTAGGTTGGCTACTTGGGGACTACAAAGACAAGTGGTCTTCTTGTCACCATGCAGGAATATGAGCCCTGAGGAGACTTTTTTTCTTTTCCAAGATGAACCAGAAATCCATGTTTTTATGTGAAATCTTCTGACTTTTAAACACTTGTTACTAAATCAGTAGTAGAGGGTGGGGTGCAGGGGCAGATTTAAAAAACCTCTGTGATTAATGTATATAAAGCAGGTTGCAAGCTGGATCAAGTTCAT
This sequence comes from Neophocaena asiaeorientalis asiaeorientalis, assembly GCF_003031525.2. Taxonomy (NCBI): domain Eukaryota; kingdom Metazoa; phylum Chordata; class Mammalia; order Artiodactyla; family Phocoenidae; genus Neophocaena; species Neophocaena asiaeorientalis. The sequence continues at coordinate 338,822 of NW_020173722.1, read as the reverse complement.
GAATTTCTCAATCTGCTCTATGGATTCCATGCACAGAGGGTTGTCCATGCAGACAGAGAGAAAGAGAATCAGAGAGAGAGAGAGAGTCAGAGAGTGAATGAGTCAGAGAGTGATAGTGAGAGAGAGAGAACAAGAGAGAAAGAGAGAGATTGATTCCCCTAGAATAATTATCCACCACATGGCATCTTTTCCCTTCTCTGGTCTCTCATTTTCTTCTTCCCATCCCATCATAAAATCTGGGCAGCTTTGTCCAGTTTCTTCCAGTACTTCCAGCAGGACAGGGTAAGCAAAAAGAAGTCAGAGCCTCAAAGGCCTGATTCTGCCTTTACTTGGCCACAGGGGCCAGGAGAGACTTCCCTGAAGTGGAAGCCAACCTCAGACAAGTAACAGAAGGGAGAGCCATCTAGAATGATGTTCAGTAATAGGGAATTCATCACTGTGTGCAGAGTCCCCAAGAGGCAGCTGGTATGCCATGGTGGCAGCTCACTCATCTGGAGCACCATCTCAGCCTCTGTGAAAAAGAAGGCAGGAGAAGGAGGGGGAAGGAAAAAAGGCTTGTCACATTTATAGCCAACAGTTATCAGTCTATAACGTGCCTTCTCTGAATGAGACACTCAGGTACTATGAATTTGGGGACAGATATTCCCTGGGACTTGTCCAAATGGTCTTGCTTGTCTAACTCATGGATTTATCTTTCTTCTAGGAGCCTCACAACATACCTAAACACTTCTAAGTTTAATCTCCCAAAAGCTGATTCTGAAGGGACATGATTGGCAGAAAGTCAGTGGGCTACTTGAAGGAAAGGACTGAGTCTTGACACAGTATTGTGCATATAGTAAACACTTGGTGAATGTTTTTACTGATGTTGAATTGACCCAAAATCAGCTGACACTGAACCAGTGGAGGCAGTATATTTCAACAGCCACGCTAAGTACAGACATGCATTTCACATGAACTTGGGTTCTAGTCCTGGATTTAACCTTGATCACTGACCTTTGAATCTTTTTGCCCTTAGCATCTTCAGCTGTCAATTAATTAAAAAAAATAATAACACAGTGTCTCATTTGGGTATGTCCACGTATTAAAGAGCTACCACAATGATGGGAACACCCTCTGAAAGCAGGCCATACTCAAGGATTACCTCTCCTTCTACTCTCTCTTCAGGTTCCGTCTGGGCTTCAAGCAAGCCTTTCGGTGCTGCCCTTTCATCAGTGCTGGTGACTATGAGGGGCTTGAAATGAAATCCACTAGGTACCTCCAGACGCAGGGCAGTGTGTATAAAGTCAGCCGCCTGGAGACCACTGTCTCCACAGTGGTGGGGGCCCATGAGGAAGACCTGGAGGAAGGCCCCAAGGCCATGCCCTCATCCCTGGACAAGACCTCCAATGACTCCTCTCGCAGCGACTCTAAGACCACGATGGAGAACTTCAGCTTCTACTCCAACATGCTCTCCTAGACTATGGGGCGTTCAGTAGGCGCAGTCACCTTTGTCTTTGTCTTGCTTCATTTCATGCATGGATAAATCCTCAATATAGAGACCATAAGAAACACTTTTGCAGCTTGTGAAAAGGTCAGAATAGTTTAGGAAAAACATTCCATTCTGGAGTCAAAAACCTGCATTCTTCTATGTCTTTGCCACCCACATGCTGTGTGACCCAAAACAAATCATCGAACTTCTCTGAGCCTGTACAATGGGAAGGTTAGACTCGATTTTCTCTACAGTCCATTCCAAGATTCTAGAATTAACTTTAATTGCATGTTGGCACTCATTTCAGGGTAATTCCTGCAATGCAGCAAAAGATCCAACTGATCTGTTTGCCTAGAGCTGCTATCTTATTTCAATAAAGGTGTTCTCAGTCTTGCTTAGATTATTTTCCTTTAGCTGGTGGCTCATACTGCATCAGCCTCTGCTTGATAAGGTGAACAAAAGGAGGAACCACATAAAATCTGAATGAAAGATGTAACACTCTCTTCTAAGGACCCATGAAAAGAAGGCATACTTCTGCCCCTTTTTGGCATCTCAATAATTCAGTGCAGTATGGGATTGAGAGCCTCAAGTTTATCTGCATTATGTCCCCAGTGACTGTCCTGAGCAATCAATGCTGATAGAATATGTCCACTGATACTAGCTAATGTCTGTTATGAACCAAGACTCAGGAGAACTGTGCAATACTTAATCTATCTGATCCTCTCTTTCCTTATTTGTAAAATTATGAGCTGAACTACATCTAGGTGTCCTTTTGAATGTTAACATTCATTGGTTCAATGATTGTATGTCTTTTTTTACTGTTCAACAAAAAATTTGTAGTCTCAGGAAGAATAGAAGGAGTAAGTCCAGCGAATTAATACCTAGAGATGTAGCAACTGCTAAGACCATGTATCATATCCATATATGACATTCTCTGATTTATCCTAAAACTGTGAGCACTTTCCTTCTCCTGAAGATTTTGGCCTTTGACAGAGCAGAGGACTTCATGTCAAATCCTACATCTCTCTATAAGGATTTAACAGGCTAAGTCTCCCAGCTGGAGAATGCCACCAGGGAAGAAAAACATGTAGGCTCCCTGCTCTGGACTTTTGGGTATCTTAGGGCAGGGGCACTCACCTAGATTTTTAGCTTTATACTAGCATAAGGCATGAGTTCAGATGCCCAGTGACTGAGGAGGCTGCACCCTGCAACAACACTTGTGGGAAGAGGCCACCTTGCATCTTCCCTTTAGACTCTCTGAATCTCCCCTTCCTGCCACCAGCTTTGCTGGCCTCCTGTCTAAAAGAGGTGGGATGATTGATCAACCCTACAGAAGAGTCAGTTGACAGAGAGTCACAAACTTAAAGCTTCGTGTCCTGACAGTTTTGGAGTTATAGCAGGTGAGTGTACAGTTTCTTTCTGTCTCCCAGATCTGTGCTTTGTCCAGATGTGGCTGAAAGCAGAAACCTCATGTAACTACCATAAATGCCTTCTTCGTGGTTTGAAGAATGCATGCACATATTCTGCATCCATCATGTTCAGGGAGAACTGTGCTGCACATAGGGTTTACAGCCGTTAGCAGCTGTGCTGGCCCTAACCCTACCAGGGCATTGACAGGCCAGGAAGAAGCTATATAGCAACAGTATAAGCCAGAAAGATATCCTCCAAAGCAGCATGAGAAGGATTAAATAAACTAAGAAAACCAGCTCAGTGCAAATATATGAATGGAACACATAATTTAGGGGTAACAAAAGTCAGTGCCCAAAGCATTAGTCTTACTTCTGATAAAGAATCATGCCATGTATGGATTATTCACTTCAGAGGGATGTAAAGAACTGGCATGATTATGAGAAGTACCTAAGAAGAAAGTGTTAATGAGTAGGGGACATCCCCTCTATGGAAGAGGTTAGAGTTGAATTCAACAAGGTTTATTGAGCACTTGCTCTGGACTTGCCCCTGAGCTGGGGACACACAGCTCCTTCTGTTCTTGAGGAGCCTACCAACAGGACATTGTTAACTCACCAGTCTTAGTGGGTCTAGGCTGCCCAGCAGGCATGGAGGAAGTTGAGAAGCAGATTTTCCACAGGATTCTAAAGACCCACACTCAACGTGGGTAATCGGGCCAAAGACCTTAAGATAGCCTTTTGCAATGAGAGCTCTCTGAGATAATTCCAAAGAGAGCACCAGCCAATCCAGGGGAACTGAAGGGCTGTGTTTGGACAGCATCATCACTGCACGTAATAGGAGTGTACAGTTTCAAATATGGCAGAACGTTTCCTCTGAGAGAGCCCAGCAAGTCTTCCTCTGACCCACTCTCCAATACCCATTTAACTTATAAATTTGTTGTCTCCTCCCATGTGTGAGAAACACCATGATCTGCACTGTGCATTGGTCTCATTCTTATAGAAATCTGTCATGCTGTGTTATCTCCTAAGTGTTTTTCCTTGATATTCTGTTCAGTAGTAATAGAATATAAGGCATCATGGGGCTATCACTGTTATGTTACTTCTAAAATGTGGAATCCAGTTGCTGTCAATGAGCTATATGTATTGTGCTGACTCCTCCTCATTCTTTCAGAGAAGCTGATGTATATAATGGACTCACAGTAGTACCATAGCAACTGAGGGTTGGGGAGGGACACTACATGGCAAGAACTAAAGGATAGGGGTCCTTGTTTTCCTCACCTCCCACTGGAGTGCTAAGACATACTGGAATGTCCTTTCTCTTGGAAGGACTGAGTGGAACCCTTGGAAAAGAGGACTTGGGAGCTAACCTTATTGACCTGGTTTCAGGAAGAATCATGTAAGTGGAGAGGGCTAGTTCTTGAAGTTTCTATGTTTTCCAACCTGAGATCATAGAAAGAATCTCCATATAGAAATAAAGTATGTTTTTAACTGTCTCATGCCTCTGTCTCATCTCCAGGGAAACTAAGCAACCTACAAGACACTGAATGGGGTGGTACTATGAATCTTAATAAATTGCAAAGACCAAAGAATGGAACCCAACACCCAGAAAACTCCTAACTCTGTGACAAAATGGGTTGGCAAGATGTGGGAACTGTTTCCAGGTGGGAATCTGGGAAGGTAATATGGGATTGTATGAAGTGACCAACAGTGTCACCTATGAGTAGAGCTGTGTCAGTTCAGGTCCTCCTAGAAGCAGACACCAAGACAGAGTCAGAAGTGCAAGAGATTTATTGAGGGAACACTTGGGAAAGATAAGGGGTGAGGAAGGTAAGCAGGGGAGGCCTTGAGATCACTATGCAGATCTGACACCTGTGAAAAAAGGGGGAGGGTAAGATTGGGCAGGAGGAGCTTCCATATGAGAAGCAGCCCTGAGAAAGTCTCAGCTGGCCCACCAGTGTGCAAAGGGTGCCCAGAGAAAAGCCCCAGTGGGCAGAAATGGCCAGGCCTGGTACCCTCAACACGCTGGGTCACTGACTGGGAGCTCTCCTGGGAGAGGGTGGTCTGCTCTTGAACCCTGTGGTGGTCCCTGAAATCACAGCAGCTGGAGGCAGGCAGCTGATGGCACACCCACTGCCGGGCCTCTCCTGAAGGGAGATCTGTACCATCACTTCCACAGCTTCCACCAGAGCTTTGGTCCAGCCCCCTCTGTTTGAAAACACATATCAGGAAACCCTTGGCAGTATTAGAAACATCAATGGTTAATCTCTGTAAGCCCAGCAAACCCGAACGGAAGCCCAGGAAGTAGGGGCCACCCTGTACCACCTCACCCCTCAGGCATGCATCCTCAAAAGAGTGATGAGCAGCTGTCAGCAAACTTGCGATGACAAAGATTGGAAAGCCTTTACAAGAGGGAGTTTGGGTTTTTTTTTTTAACATCTTTATTGGAGTATAATTGCTTTACAATGGTGTGTTAGTTTATGCTTTATAACAAAGTGAATCAGCTATACATATACATATATCCCCATATCTCCTCCCTCTTGTGTCTCCCTCCCTCCCACACTCCCTAACCCACCCCTCTATGTGGTCACAAAGCACTGAGCTGATCTCCCTGTGCTATGTGGCTGCTTCCCACTAGCTATCTATTTTACATTTGGTAGTGTATATATGTCCTTGCCACTCTCTCACTTCGTCCCAGCTTACCCTTCCCCCTCCGCGTGTCCTCAAGTCCATTCTCTATGTCTGTATTAAAAGAGGGAGGTTTGAGGAGAATCTAGATAGCTTCGCAACACGATGAGTATCAGAAACGAATAATAAAGATGTCTCTGTTTAAACTAAGGCATCTTAAATTGAGGTGCCTGGATAAGCTTCAAGAAATCCACAACTTCCCTTCAAGGTCTCCACAAATCATATGTAAAACACTGTGTGTGTGTGTGTGTGTGTGTGTGTGTGTAATAAAGGGTGCAAAAACTGAATCTTTTCAGAAGAAATCATTCATCCTCCACTCTCTAGAGAAGGAGAGAAAATAAATTGTTTATGGGAGAGGGGTGAGGAGCCCTGAGGCCTTCAGAGCACACTGGGAGGTAGGTGAGCCCTGGGAGAATCAGAGTGGCTGCCATGAAACTTGAAACAACTTTGGAACAAAATCATAATTCACCTCAGGCGCCCAGATGTGTTAAAGCTGTAGAACATCCTTAAAGATGTTTGTGGCAGTAAAAACACCAAATTCATGATTAAGGGGTGTGCTTACTCTTCCATGGAAATATGAATATTTGTTAGCTGAAGAAAGACTAACCTTAGTTACAGGTCAACAAATAATATCAGCTGTGGAGTACTGACATTCTTGTGGAAATGCAAGCACGTTTTCATTTAGTCCTGTGTAGGCACATGTGACCTCATACGCGCTCAAGGTGCTTAGCTTTAGGAGCCAGCCTGGCTTTGGTAATTCTCTCTGCATAGCTGCCTCAGATTCTTTTCATGAGTAAATGGATTTCCTCAGCTCTGGAACCCAAGAGGGGGTTTCAGTCAAGGCCTCAAACAGAGGCAGGCAAGGTAGGGACACACCGAAAGCATTCCTCTCCATTTTCAGAAGTGAAGGGAGCACTTGACTGCAGAAACTGCTTTCCTTAACTCCATAGGCAATGTTCTGAGACACCCTCATTTATCTTTACCAGTTAGGAAAACAGGGAGGAAGTGGAATGAGGCATGGAAGGGCACATCTCATGAACACCAAATTCAACATAAAATTCAACCTTTGGTTCTGGCTTCTTTCTCAAGCAGTGCAGCTAGCAAGGAGAAAAGGCTGCTAATTAGAGACAAGTGACCAAGTGTATCAACAATGACATAAGCCCCACTGGGGGTGCTGCCCTTGCCTCACCACTGCCTGCTGGCATGTTAGCATCTACTTCACGAGCTTCAGAGATTTTCACACAGACAGATTCAAACCCAAGTCCTCTGCATTGTGTTCACATGTCCTTTGTCTCTTTCCTCTTCTTTTTATGTCCAGTATCCTTTTGTACTCCACTCTTCAGTCCAAAATTATTTTCATCCCTAGAAACTCTCTCCTCCTAACATACTCCCTGCTGAAATCTCTAGGTTTTAATCCCACTACTCTGGATGCCTTCTTAGTACACATTTTAATAAAGAGCATATTTGGTGGAATAGTGAAAACCCACCATCCCTAACAAATTCTCGTTTCCTATCTCTAGTACCCTCTTGCCCACTTCATGTACCCACTCACCCACTCTTTTCTTTCACCCCCTAACCTCACCTCCCACTCACCCATTTTCTGAAATTAAGAAGATTTTCAGAGCAGGGCTCCTGAATTAGTGCCAACACTCAAAAGAAGCAGCTGAAGCAAGAGATCCAGCCACTAGGCTGGGCTGGGAGAACAGCAGACTCCAGAGGGATGCCAGGTTCCAGTGCTGTCATCTCCTAACCATGCCAATCATGAATTTAAAGAAGAATGTTAGTGCATGCTCACTGCCCAGAAAGCTCCTTCTGGATTTGGCCGTGCTCCTCTGCCCTTTTCTGACTCATTGACCCATGCCCATTGCCCTCTTGTTCCATAACCACCGCCTGGAGGAGTACCTGGTTTGGCAAAAGTGTCCTACGGGACAATAACTATTCCTGAAACATGGCAGCCACCTGGGCTGGTCCAGATAGTCAAAAAGAGATGTTGTTATGGATGATTATGAACATGATTCTGGGTTCACCTCAGAAATTTGGGGACAACCCAAACACTATCTCAAAAAGAGAGGCAGCACTTTTCTGCTTATTTTATACCTATAAGGTCTTGACAGCTGGTAATTCAACTTCATCCACTGAAGATTTGCCATGATGTAGCAGTCAGTCTGTGCGGGGTTGGAAATATAAATTTCAATAGCACATGGTCCCTGCCCTCAAAAAACTTACAGTCCAGAGGGGTAGACAGTTTCACCACAGTCCAGTGGGAGGAATATCAAAGTAGAGATGCTGGAAAGAAACCTTGATGTTCTCCCACACCAAATGTTGTCGAAAGACAACAAAATCTTAAGCCCAAGGTTTTCCTCAGGCAACGCACATACAATCACTCACAGAAAATGTTTTCCTGTCTCACTGACTGACTTCCACAAACTCCTAAGTTTTCTCATATCAGATAGACATCCTTACTTTTTTAGGTTGTGAAGTTCCAAATTCTTTAACCCTCTTTCAATTGTGGATTTTTCAATTGGGTTTATTGTTGTTGTTTTTTTTTCTAGTCTCCCTTCTTGCCTTTTCATAACCCTCCTCTCTTCTTTTTTTTTTTAACATCTTTATTGGAGTATAATTGCTTTACAATGGTGTGTTAGTTTCTGCTTTATAACAAAGTGAATCAGTTATACATATACACATGTTCCCATATCTCTTCCCTCTTACGTCTCCCTCCCTCCCTATCCCACCCCTCCAGGCGGTCACAAAGCACCGAGCTGATCTCCCTGTGCTATGTGGCTGCTTCCCACTAGCTATCTACTTTACGTTTGGTAGTGTATATATGTCCATGCCTCTCTCTCACTTTGTCACAGCTCACCCTTCCCCCTCTCCATATCCTCAGGTCCGTTCTCTAGTAGGTCTGTGTCTTTATTCTTGTCTTACCCCTAGGTTCTTCATGACATTTTTTTTCTTAAATTCCATATATATGTGTTAGCATAAGGTATTTGTCTTTCTCTTTCTGACTAACTTCACTCTGTATGACAGACTCTAAGTCTATCCACCTCATTACAAATAGCAAAATTTCATTTCTTTTTATGGCTGAGTAATATTCCATTGTATATATGTGCCACATCTTCTTTATACATTCATCCGATGATGGGCACTTAGGTTGTTTCCATCTCTGGGCTATTGTAAATAGAGCTGCAATGAATATTTTGGTACATGACTTTTTGAATTATGGTTTTCTCAGGGTATATGCCCAGTAGTGGGATTGCTGGGTCATATGGTAGTTCTATTTGTAGTTTTTTAATGAACCTCCATACTGTTCTCCATAGTGGCTGTACCAATTCACATTCCCACCAGCAGTGCAAGAGTGTTCCCTTTTCTCCACACCCTCTCCAGCATTTATTGTTTCTAGATTTTTTGATGATGGCCATTCTGACTGGTGTGAGATGATATCTCATTGTAGTTTTGATTTGCATTTCTCTAATGATTAATGATGTTGAGCATTCTTTCATGTGTTTGTTGGCATTCTGTATATCTTCTTTGGAGAAATGTCTATTTAGGTCTTCTGCCCATTTTTGGATTGGGTTGTTTGTTTTTTTGTTATTGAGCTGCATGAGCTGCTTGTAAATTTTGGAGATTAATCCTTTGTCAGTTGCTTCATTTGCAAATATTTTCTCCCATTCTGAGGGTTGTCTTTTGGTCTTGTTTATGGTTTCCTTTGCTGTGCAAAAGCTTTGAAGTTTCATTAGGTCCCATTTGTTTATTTTTGTTTTTATTTCCATTTCTCTAGGAGGTGGGTCAAAAAGGATCTTGCTGTGATTTATATCATAGAGTATTCTGCCTATGTTTTCCCCTAAGAGATTGAGAGTTTCTGGCCTTACATTTAGATCTTTAATCCATTCTGGGCTTATTTTTGTGTATGGTCTTAGGAAGTGATCTAATCTCATACTTTTACATGTAGCTGTCCAGTTTTCCCAGCACCACTTACTGAAGAGGCTGTCATTTCTCCACTGTACATTCCTGCCTCCTTTATCAAAGATAAGGTGACCATATGTGCATGGGTTTATCTCTGGGCTTTCTATCCTGTTCCATTGATCTTTCTGTTTTTGTGCCAGTACCACACTGTCTTGATTACTGTAGCTTTGTAGTATAGTCTGAAGTCAGGGAGCCTGATTCCTCCAGCTGCGTCTTTCGTTCTCAAGATTACTTTGGCTATTCAGGGTCTTTTGTGTTTCCACACAAATTGTGAAATTTTTTGTTCTAGTTCTGTGAAAAATGCCAGTGGTAGTTTGATAGGGATTGCATTGAATCTGTAGATTGCTTTGGGTAGTAGAGTCATTTTCACAATGTTGATTCTTCCCATCCAAGAACATGGTATATCTCTCCATCTATTTGTATCATCTTTAATTTCTTTCATCAGTGTCTTATAATTTTCTGCATACAGGTCTTTTGTCTCCTTAGGTAGGTTTATTCCTAGATATTTTATTCTTTTTGTTGCAATGGTAAATGGGAGTGTTTTCTTGATTTCACTTTCAGATTTTTCATCATTAGTGTATAGGAATGCCAGAGATTTCTGTGCATTAATTTTGTATCCTGCTACTTTACCAAATTCATTGATTAGCTCTAGAAATTTTCTGGTAGCATCTTTAGGATTCTCTGTGTATAGTATCATGTCATCTGCAAACAGTGACAGCTTTACTTCTTCTTTTCCGATTTGAATTCATTTTATTTCCTTTTCTTCTCTGATTGCTATTGGTAAAACTTCTAAAACTATGTTGAATAATAGTGGTGAGAATGGGCAACCTTGTCTTGTTCCTGATCTTAG
>NW_020173722.1:327714-328366 GCF_003031525.2 Neophocaena asiaeorientalis asiaeorientalis | reverse complement strand
AAATATCAATTAAGTCCATCTTGTTTAATGTATCATTTAAAGCTTGAGTTTCCTTATTTATTTTCATTTTGGATGATCTGTCCATTGGTGAAAGTGGGGTGTTAAAGTCCCCTACTATGAATGTGTTACTGTCAATTTCCCCTTTTATGGCTGTTAGTATTTGCCTTATGTATAGAGGTGCTCCTTTGTTGGGTGCATATATATTTGCAATGTTATATCTTCTTCTTGGATCAATCCCTTGATCATTATGTAGTGTCTTTCTTTGTCTCTTCTAATAGTCTTTATTTTAAAGTCTATTTTGTCTGATATGAGAATTGCTACTCCAGCTTTCTTTTGGTTTCCATTTGCATGGAATACCTTTTTCCATCCCCTCACTTTCAGTCTGTATGTGTGTCTAGGTCTGAAGTGGGTTTCTTGTAGACAGCATATATATGGGTCTTATTTTTGTATCCTTTAAGCCAGTCTGTGTCTTTTGGGTGGAGGATTTAATCCATTTATATTTAAGGTAATTATCGATATGTATGTTCCTATTCCCATTTTCTTAATTGTTTTGGGTTTGTTATTGTAGGTGTTTTCCTTCTCTTGTGTTTCTTGCCTAGAGAAGATACTTTAGCATTTGTTGTAAAGCTGGTTTGGTGGTGCTGAACTCTCT
>NW_020173722.1:325789-326975 GCF_003031525.2 Neophocaena asiaeorientalis asiaeorientalis | reverse complement strand
TTTTCTTAAATTTACCAAGGCTTGATTTGTGACCCAAGATATGATCTATCCTGGAGAATGTTCCATGAGCACTTGAGAAAAATGTGTATTCTGTTGTTTTTGGATGGAATGTCCTATAAATATCAATTAAGTCCATCTTGTTTAATGTATCATTTAAAGCTTGAGTTTCCTTATTTATTTTCATTTTGGATGATCTGTCCATTGGTGAAAGTGGGGTGTTAAAGTCCCCTAGCATGAACGTGTTACTGTCAATTTCCCCTTTTATGGCTGTTAGTATTTGCCTTATGTATAGAGGTGCTCCTTTGTTGGGTGCATATATATTTGCAATGTTATATCTTCTTCTTGGATCAATCCCTTGATCATTATGTAGTGTCTTTCTTTGTCTCTTCTAATAGTCTTTATTTTAAAGTCTATTTTGTCTGATATGAGAATTGCTACTCCAGCTTTCTTTTGGTTTCCATTTGCATGGAATACCTTTTTCCATCCCCTCACTTTCAGTCTGTATGTGTGTCTAGGTCTGAAGTGGGTTTCTTGTAGACAGCATATATATGGGTCTTATTTTTGTATCCTTTAAGCCAGTCTGTGTCTTTTGGGTGGAGGATTTAATCCATTTATATTTAAGGTAATTATCGATATGTATGTTCCTATTCCCATTTTCTTAATTGTTTTGGGTTTGTTATTGTAGGTGTTTTCCTTCTCTTGTGTTTCTTGCCTAGAGAAGATACTTTAGCATTTGTTGTAAAGCTGGTTTGGTGGTGCTGAACTCTCTCAGCTTTTGCTTGTCTGTAAAGATTTTAATTTCTCCATCAAATCTGAATGAGATCCTTGCTGGGTAGAGTAATCTTGGTTGTAGCTTTTTCTCCTTCATCACTTTCAATACGTCCTGCCAGTTCCTTCTGGCTTGCAGTTTCTGCTGATAGATCAGCTGTTAATCTTATGGGGATTCTCTTGTGTATTATTTGTTGTTTTTCCCTTGCTGCTTGTAAAATGTTTTCTTTGTATTTAACTTTTGACACTTTGATTAATATGTGCCTTGGCATGTTTCTCCTTGGATTTATCCTGTATGGGACTCTCTGTGCTTCCTGGACTTGATTAACTATTTCCTTTCCCATATTAGGGAAGTTTTCAACTATAATCTCTTCAAATATTTTCTCAGTCCCTTTCTTTTTCTCTTCTTCTTCTGGAA
>NW_020173722.1:317637-325613 GCF_003031525.2 Neophocaena asiaeorientalis asiaeorientalis | reverse complement strand
AAGGGGAAAAAATCATAAATCTTGCTCTCAAAGTCCACCTCCTCAATTTGGGATGATTCGTTTTCTAAAGGAGGGAAAGAAGGAAAGAAAGAAAGAAGATAAAGTAAAATAAAATAAAGTTACTAAAATAAAAATTAATTATTAAGAAAAAATATTTAAAAATAAACCAAAACGGACATGGGAGGTCTCTTGTGGACCAGTGTCCTGAAGTTGGCTCTCCCACCTCAGAGGCACAGCACTGACCCCTGGCTGCAGCACCAACAGCCTTTCTTCCAAATGGCTCAGAATAAAAGGGAGAAAACGTAGAAAGAAAGAATTAGTCAAAGTAGAAAGAAAGGAGGGAGGGAGGGAGGGAGGAAGGAAGGAAGGAAGGATAGAAGCAAGGAAAAAAGTAAGCAAGAAAGAAGATATAGTAAAATAAAATAAAATAAGATAAAATATAATATCTTGCTCTCAAAGTCCACCTCCTCAATTTGGGATGATTCGTTGTCTATTCATGTATTCCACAGATGCAGGGTACATCATGTTGATTGTGGAGCTTTAATTCGCTGCTTCTGAGGCTGCTGGGAGAGATCTCCCTTTCTCTTCTTTGTTCTCACAGCATCCAGGGGCTCAGCCTTGGATTTGGCCCTGCCTCAGTGTGTAGGTCACCGGAGAGCATCTGTTCTTCGCTCAGACAGGACGGGGTTAAAGGAGCCGCTGATTTGGGGGCTCTGGCTCACTCAGGCCGGGGGGGAGGGAGGGGCACGGAGTGTGGGGCGAGCCTGCAGTGGCAGAGGCCAGCGTAACGTTGCACCAACCTGAGGCGTGCCGTGCGTTCTCCTGGGGAAGTTGTCCCTGGATCCCAGGACCCTGGCAGTGGCGGGCTGCACAGGCTCCCCGGAACGGGGGTGTGGATAGTGACCTGTGCTCGCACACAGGCTTCTTGGTGGTGGCGACAGAAGCCTTTAGCGTCTCTTGCCCGTCTCTAGGGTCTGCGCTTTTAGCCACAGTTTGCGTCCGTCTCTGGAGCTCCTTTAAGCAGCGCTCTTAATCCCCTCTCCTCGCGCACCAGGAAACAAAGAGGGAAGAAAAAGTCTCTTGCCTCTTTGGCAGGTCCAGACTTTTCCCCGGACTCCCTCCCAGCTAGCAGTGGTGCACTAACACCCTGCAGGCTGTGTTCCCGCCACCAACCCCAGTCCTTTCCCTGTGCTCCGACCGAAACCCGAGCCTCAGGTACCAGCCCCACCGGCCCCGGCGGGTGAGCAGACAAGCCTCTCGGGCTGGTGAGTGCCGGTCGGCACCGATCCTCTGTGCGGGAATCTCTCCACTTTGCCCTCCCCACCCCTGTTGTTGCACTCTCCTCTGCGGCTCCGACGCTTCCCCCTCCGTCACCCGCAGTCTCCACCCGTGAAGGGGCTTCGTGTGTGGAAACCTTTCCTCGTTCACAGCTCCCTCTCACTGGTGCAGGTCCCATCCCTATCCCCTTGTCTCTCTTTATTCTTTTTTCTTTTGCCCTACCCAGTTACGTGGGCAGTTTCTTCCCTTTTGGGAGGTCTGAGGTCTTCTGCCAGTGTTCAGTAGGTGTTCTGTAGGAGTTGCTCCCCATGTAGATGTTTTTCTGGTGTATCTGTGGGGAGGAAGGTGATCTCCGTGTCTTACTCCTCCTCCATCTTCCCCTCCTCTCAACACTGTTTTTCTTGTATTACACAATGTGCAACTGAATCTGTGATAAAAATAATGATGACTAAGTGAATTGAAACAATTGTCCAGCTATATAATTCTATATAACAGTAAAAGATTGATTGTAATAGTGTAAACTCTAGATAGGGGAAGAAGCAACAAGGGAGAATCATTTCCTGGACCATAACAGACTAGTAAGACAGGCGGTCCAGAGACATTTACAATTAACAGGGCCCAGTTCAGTCATAGCACATCGAGTGGTCTATCAATGAAGTACTCTCTTGACCTAGGAATTAGCCTTCCTAGGGCCATGGGACAAATTTGTCATGAAATGCCTCCCAAACTTTGGCTGAATTTATGACCAGAATGGGGGAAGTACAAACAAAAGAAAAGCAAAGAGCTTTTCACTCACTATCCAAGTCTACAAATATTAACCTGCTGCAGTCACTGACTGACAATATACTCAGTGCTTCAGAAAAAGAGATTAAGGCAATAACAGGATGAAGCACTCTGTGATTCAGAGAGAAGAAATTAAAGGTGATAACAGGATGTTCTGTGCTTTGGACAAACAGACCTTAGATCGTTAGATGCTTTTCAAGAAGAATTTTAATGAACCTCACTTCTTGCATCTTGCCATACATAGAAAAGCACTATAATCATTAACTTGAAATATCTGTTCTTTGTGACTCTCAGTAATTTTTCATCAAGATGTATATTCAACTGCATGTACTCCCTAACAAAAATCACATATAAACTAGCTTCCCCCCTACATCTTTGGAGCAGTTCCTCAGAGCTATCTGAGAGGCTATCTCCCAGTTTATGGTCCTCAATAAGACCCTGAATAAACCTTTATTCACAACACTCACATTGTGCCTTTTTCTTCCAGTCAACACTTTCCATTTCCGTTTTATTTGCTGTGTTGCTACTAATTGCTTCAAAACTTTTTGGAAAGAGGAAAAGTAGACATAAGTTTAATTAAACAAACAAAAAAAGTAACATACTTTGAGTTTATGCTGAGAGCACTGTCTGAGGAATTGGTGAATGGAGATTGAGAGCAAAAACCCCACAACTTGGGATAACATTTAAACAATTCTGGAAGCCAAATATCTTTTCCTGGACCTTCCAGGATATGGTGGATGTTCATATGTTTTAAGGAGAATGGAGTTATTGGATTCCTACCCAGGGAGAGCCCTGAAATCTATGAAAAAATCGTTGGTGAGAACATTAGAGGTCTTTAAAGAGAATGGAAGAATCCTCTATTATAGAAACCACTCTCGAAGCAGCTATACATAAGCATCTATTATGTGCCTCTTACTCTAATAGGAGTATGTAATTAAAAGAATCTTTTTAATTTATTAAATAACTTGAACTTAAATATGCATGTGTTGCCCAGGGGTCATGGTGACAACTGTATTCTGATTCCTCTGGCAAATGAGTACAGCTATCCATGAGATTCAACATATGAGAAAAATCCAAAAAGAATAATGCATTCAGAACAAAATAGGCATACTACAACCTTTTCCTTTCATCTAAAAGAGGTTTGGTATTGTTAGTTTACCTCAGTTGTTTCATTTTAGCAGCTGTGGTGACCACAGAAATATGTCCTTCCCCTCGTTAAGACTCTAAAAATTCCTTGGGAGAGATAGTTTAATGTTTAATCAGAAATGTCAATTACTATCCAAATTTCACCAGAAAAAAATATTTAACACAAACGGAGAGAAAGACTTTGAAACCTGTGACTCCTTTAGATTTTCCTTAACCGGTTCATACTGTGCTTAGGGGCAGGACTTCTAGAATTCTGTATGACATCAAATCTGTGATCACTCTAAAGGCTCTAACCATTCTCCATAATGGTGCTTGCATTCTGAAAATTGATTTCAGATTTTCAGGTCAAAGGAGTTCTGATTCTTCCCTTGAAAGTTTATGCTTCAACTGATCAGTCCAATTTGTCATGAATTTGTGAGTTTTATTTTTAACCTGATTTTTCCAATTTACCGCCTCTTAAAACTCTGCTCAGGATGCTTGATTAGGGTCTAACAATATGTATCTGGTTTAAACAATTTCTTGTCTAATAAGATACTCTACCTTTTCTTTTTTCTTTTCTTTTTTTTTGCTATTTTCACCCTTTTTTAATTTAATTTTTTTATACAGCAGGCTCTTATTAGTTCTCTATTTTATACATATTAGTGTATATACGTCAACCCCAATCTCCTAATTCATCCCATTACCACCACCATGCCCCACCCCGCTTTCCCCCCTTGGTGTCCATACATTTGTCCTCTACATCTGTGTCTCTATTTCTGCCCTGAAAACTGGTACATCTGTTCCATTTTTCTAGGTTCCACATATATGCGTTAAAATACGATATTTGTTTTCCTCTTTCTGACTTACTTCACTCTGTATGACACTCTCTAGGTCCATCCACGTCTCTACAAATGACTCAATTTCGTTCCTTTTTATGGTTCAGTAATATTCCATTTATATCTTCTTTATCCATTCGTCTGTCAATAGGCATTTAGGTTGCTTTCATGACCAGGCTATTGTAAACAGTGCTGTAATGAACATTGGGGTGTATGTGTTTTTTGAATTATGGTTTTCACTGGGTATAAGTCCAGTAGAGGGATTGCTGAGTCATATGGCAATTCTGTTTTTAGCTTTTTAAGGAACCTCCATACTGTTCTCCATAGTGGCTGTATCAATTTACATACCCACCAACAGTGCAAGAGGGTTCCCTTTTCTCCACACCCTCTCCAGCATTTATTGTTTCTAGATTTTTGATGATGCCCATTCAAAACTACCTCATTGTAGTTTTGATTGCATTTCTCTAATAATTAGTGGTGTTGAACAGCTTTTCATGTGCCTCTTGGCCATCTGTATGTCTTCTTTGTAGAAATGTCTATTTAGGTCTTCTGCCCACTTTATCTTTGGGTTGTTTGTTTTTTTAATATTGAGCTGCATGAGCTGTTTATATATTTTAGAGAGCAATCCTTTGTCCATTGATTCCTATGCAAATATTTTCTCCCATTCTGAGGGTTGTCTTTTTGTCTTGTTTGTGGTTTCCTTTGCTGTGCAAAAGCTTTTAAGTTTCATTAGGTCCAATTTGTTTATATTTGTTTTTATTTTTGTTACTCTAGGAGATGGATCAAAATACATCTTGCTGTGATTTATGTCGAAGACTGTTCTGCCTATGTTTTCCTCTAACAGTTTTGTAGTGTCCAGTCTTACATTTAGGTCTTTAATCTGTTTTGAGTTTATTTTTGTGTATGGTGTTAGGGAGGGTTCTAATTTCATTCTTTTACATGTAGCTGTCCAGTTTTCCCAGCACCACTTATTGAAGAGACTGTCTTTTCTCCGTCGTATATATTAGTCTCCTTTGTCATAGATTAGTTGACCATAGGTGTGTGGGTTGATCTCTGGGCTTTGTATCCTGTTCCATTGATCTATATTTTGGTTTTTTTGCCAGTATCATATGTCTTCATAACTGCAGCTTTATAGTATAGTCTGAAGTCAGGGCATCTGATTCCTCAAGCTCTGTTTTTTTCCCTCAAGATTGCTTTGGCTATTTGGGATCTTTTGTGTCTCCATGCAAATTTTAAGATTTTTCATTCTAGTTCTGTAAAAAATGGCATTGGTAATATGACAGGGATTGGACTGAATCTGTAGATTCTTTGGGTAGTATAGGCATTTTCACAATATTGATTCTCCCAATCCAGGGACATGGTATATCTCTCCACCTGTTTGTGTCATCTTTGATTTCTTTTATCATTGTTACAGTTTTCTGAGTACAGGTCTTTTACCTCTTTAGGTAGGTTTATTCCTAGGTATTTTACTCTTTTTGTTGCAATAGTGAATGGGATTGTTTCCTTAATTTCTCTTTGTGATCTTTCATTGTTAGTGTATAGGAATGTAAGAGATTTCTGTGCTTTAATTTTGTATCCTGGAACTTTACCAGATTCATTGATTAGCTATAGTAGTTTTCTGGTAGCATCTTTTAGATTCTCTATATAGGATCATGTCATCTGTAAACAGTGACAGTTTTAATTCTTCTTTTCCAATTTGTATTACTTTTATTTCTTTTCTTCTCTAATTGCCATGGCTAGGACTTCCAAAACTATGTTGAAAAATATTGGCGAGAATGGGCATCCTTGTCTTGTTCCTGATTTTTGAGGAAATGCTTTCAGTTTTTCACCATTGAGAATGATATTTGCTGTGGGTTTGTCATCTATGGCCTTTATTATGTTGAGCTAGGTTCACTCTATACCCACTTTCTGGAGTTTTTTTAATCATACATAGACGTTGAATTTTGTCAAAGCTTTTTCTGCATCTATTCAGATGATCACAGGTTTTTATCCTTCAATATGTTAACATGGTTTATCACATTGATTGATTTACATATATTGAAGAATCCTTGCATTCCTGGGATAAACCCCACTTGATCATGGTGCATGATTCTTTTAATGTGCTGTTGGATTCTGTTTGCTAGTATTTTTTTTTGAAGATTTTTGCATCTATGTTCATAGTGATATTGTTCTGTAGATTTCTTTCTATGTGACATCTTTGTCTGGTTTTGGTATCAGGGTGATGGTGGTCTCGTAGAATGAATTGAGGGTGTTCCTCCGCCTGCTATATTTTGGAAGAGTTTGAAAAGGATAGGTGTTAACTCTTCTCTAAATATTTGAGAGAATTCACCTGTGAATCCATCTGGTCGTGGGCTTTTGTTTGTTAGATGATTTTTAATCACAATCTCAATTTCAGTGCTTGTGATTGGTCTGTTTATATTTTCTATTTCTTCCTGGTTCAGTCTCAGGAGGTTGTGCTTTTCTAAAAATTTGCCCATGTCTTCCAGGTTGTCCATTTTATTGGCATAGAATTGCCTGTAGTAATCTCTCATGATCGTTTTATTTCTGCAGTGTCACTTGTTACTTCTCCTTTTGCATTTCAAATTCTATTGACTTGAGTCTTCTCCCTTTTTTTCTTGATGAGTCTGGCTAACAGTTTATCAATTTTGTTTATCTTCTCAAAGAACCAGCTTTTAGTTTTATTGATCTTTGCTATTATTTCCTTCATTTCTTTTTCATTTATTTCTTTTTTTAACATCTTTATTGGAGTGTAATTTCTTTACAATGGTGTGTTAGTTTCTGCTTTATAACAAAATGAATCAGTTATACATATATATATGTTCCCATATCTCTTCCCTCTTGCCGGCCCCTCCCTCCCACCCTCCATATCTCACCACTTTAAGTGATCACAAAGCACTGAGGTGATCTCCCTCTGCTATGTGGCTGCTTCCCACTAGCTATCTATTTTACGCTTGGTACTGTATATATGACCATGCCACTCTCTCACTTTGTCACAGCATACCCTTTCCCCTCCCTGTATCCTCAAGTCCACTCTCCAGTAAGTCTGCATCATTTTTCCTGTCTTGTCTAGGTTCTTCAGGACCTTTTTTTTTTTGGTACCATATATATGTGTTAGCATATGGTATTTGCTTTTCTCTTTCTGACTTACTTCACTCTGTATGACAGTCGCTAAGTCCATCCACCTCTCTACAAATAACTCAGTTTTGTTCCTTTTTATGGCTTGATAATATTCCATTGTATATATGTGTCACATCTTTATCCATTCATCTGTTGATGGACACTTTGGTTGCTTCCATGTCCTGGCTATTGCAAATAGAGCTGCAATGAATATTTTGGTACATGACTCTTTTTGAATTATGGTTTTCTCAGGGTATATGCCCAGTAGTGAGATTGCTGGGTCGTATGGTAGTTCTATTTTTAGTTTTTTAAGGAACCTCCATACTGTTCTCCATCATGGCTGTATCAATTTACATTCCCACCCACAGTGCAAGAGGGTTCCCTTTTCTCCACACCCTCTCCAGCATTTATTGTTTGTAGATTTTTTGATAATGGTCATTCTGACTAGTGTGATATGATATCTCACTGTAATTTGATTTGCATTTCTTTAATGATTAATGATATTGACCATTCTTTCATGTATCTGTTGGCAATCGGTATATCTTCTTTGGAGAAATATTTATTTAGGTACTCTGCCCATTTTTGGATTGCGTTGTTTGTTTTTTTTGATATTGAGCTGCATGAGCTGCCTGTAATTTTGGATATTAATCCTTTGTCAGTTGCTTCGTTTGCAAATATTTTCTTCCATTCTGAGGGTTCTCTTTCTTTGTCTTGTTTATGGTTTCCTTCTGCTGTGCAAAAGCTTTTAAGTATCATTAGGTCCCATTTTTTAATTTTTGTTTTCATTTACATTTCATTATTATTATTATATTATTATAATATATTATATATAATATA
>NW_020173722.1:245755-317417 GCF_003031525.2 Neophocaena asiaeorientalis asiaeorientalis | reverse complement strand
ATATAATATATATTATATATATAATATATATTATATATAATATATTATAATAATAATAATTATTATTATTCATTTCATTATATTTGTTTTCATTTACATTACCCTAGGTGGTGGATCAAAAAAGATCTTGCTGTGATTTATGTCAAAGTGTGTTCTGCCTATGTTTTTGAACATTGTATATCTCTCCATCTATTTGTATCATCTTTAAATTCTTTCATCAGTGTCTTATAATTTTCTGCATACATGTCTTTTATCTCTTTAGGTAGGTTTATTCCTAGATATTTTATTCTTTTTGTTGCAATGGTAAATGGGAGTGTTTTCTTAATTTCACTTTCAGATTTTTCATCATTAGTGTATAGGAATGCAAGATTTCTGTGCATTAATTTTTTATCCTGCTACTTTACCAAATTCATTGATTAAGTCTGTAGTTTTCTGGTAGCATCTTTAGGATTCTCTATGTATAGTATCATGTCATCTGCAAACAGTGACATCTTCACTTCTTCTTTTCCAGTTTGGATTCCTTTATTTCTTTTTCTTCTCCAATTGCTGTGGCTAAAACTTCCAATACTATGTTGAATTATAGTGGTAAGAGTGGGCTACCTTGTCCTCTTCCTGATCTTAGTGGAAAAGGTTTCAGTTTTTCACCATTGAGGATGATGTTGGCTGTGGGTTTGTCATATATGGCCTATATTATGTTGAGGAAATTTCCTTGTATGCCTACTTTCTGGAGGGTTTTTATCATAAATGGATGTTGTATGTTGTTGAAAGGTCTCTCTGCATCTATTGAGATGATCATATGGTTTTTCTCCTTCAGTTGGTTAATATGGTGTATCACATTGATTGATTTGCATATATTGAAGAATCCTTGCATTCCTGGGATAAACCGCACTTGATCATAGTATATGATCCTTTTAATGTGCTGTTGGACTCTGTTTGGTAGTATTTTGTTGAGGATTTTTGCATCTATGTTCATCAGTGATATTGGCCTGTAGTTTGCTTTCTTTGTGACATCTTTCTCTGGTTTTGGCATCAGAGTGATGGTGGCCTCATAGAATGAGTTTGGGAGTTTTCCTCTCACTGCTATATTTTGGAAGAGTTGAGAGGGATAGGGCCAGCTCTTCTCTAAATGTTTGATAAAATTCGCCTGTGAAGCCATCTGTTCTTAGGCTTTTGTTTGTTGGAAGATTTTAAATCACAGTCTCAATTTCAGTGCTTGTGATTGGTCTGTTGATACTTCCTATTTCTTCCTGGTTCAGTCTCGGAAGGTTGTGCACTTCTAAGAATTTGTCCATTTCTTCCAGGTTGTCCATTTTATTGGCATATAGTTGCTTGAATTAACCTCTCATGATCCTTTGTATTTCTTCAGTGTCAGTTTTTACTTCTCCTTTTTCATTTCTAATTCTATTGATTTGAGTTTTCTTCCTTTTTTTCTTGATAAGTCTGGCTAATGCTTTATCAATTTTGTTTATCTTCTCAAAGAAACAACTTTTAGTTTTATTGATCTTTGCTATCATTTCCTTCATTTCTCTTTCATTTATTTGTGATCTGATCTTTATCATTTCAGTCATTCTGCTAACACTGTGTTGTTTTTTTTTTTCTTCTTTCTCTAATTGCTTGAAGTGTAAGTTTAGGTTGTTTATTTGAGTTGTTTCTTGAGGTAGGATTGTATCGCTGTAAACTTCCCTCTGGAACTGCTTTTGCTGCATCCCATAGGTTTGGGTCATCGTGTTTTCATTGTCATTTGTTTCTAGGTATTTTTTGATTTCCTCTTTGATTTCATCAGTGATCTCTTGGTTATTTAGTACTGTATTGTTTAGCGTCCAACTATTTTTATTTTTTACAGATTTTTCCTTTAGTTGATATCTAGTCTCATAGGGTTGTGGTCAGAAAAGATACTCGATAAGATTTCAAATTTCTTAAATTTATCAAGGCTTGATTTGTGGCCCTAGATATGATGTATTCTGGTGAATGTTCCATGAGCACTTGAGAAGAAAGTGTATTCTGTTGTTTTTGGATGGAATGTCCTATAAATATCAGTTAAGTCCATCTTGTTTAATGTATCATTTCAAGCATGTGGTTCTTTATTTATTTTCATTTTCGATTATCTGTCCATTGGTGAAAGTGTGGTTTTAAAATTTCCCTAGTATGATTGTGTTACTGTCATTTTCCCCTTTTATGGCTGTTAGCATTTGCCTTATGTATTGAGGTACTCCTATATTGGGTGCATAAATATTTACTATTGTTATATCTTGGATTATCTTGGAATGATCCCTTGATCATTATGTAGTGTCCTTTTTTGTCTCTTGTAATAGTCTGTATTTTAAAGTCTATTTTGTCTGATATGAGAATTGCTACTCCAGGTTTCTTTTGATTTCCATTTGCATGGAATATCTTTTTCCATTCCCTTAGTTTCTGTCTCTATGTGCCCCTAGGTCTGAAGTGGGTCTCTTGTAGATAGCATATACATGGGTCATGCTTTTGTATCCATTCAGCCAGTCTATGTCTTGGTTGGAGCATTTAATATATTTACATTTTAGGTAATTATCAATATGTATATTCCTATTCCCATTTTCTTAATTGTTTTGTGTTTGTTATTGTAGGTCTTTTCCTTCTCTTTTGTTTCCTGCCTAGAGAATTTCCTTTAGCATTTGTGTAAAGCTGGTTTGGTGGTGCTGAATTCTCTTAGCTTTTGCTTGTCCATAAAGGTTTTAATTTCTCTGTCGAATTTGAATGAGAATTTTGCTGGGTAATGTTGGTTGTAGGTTTTTCTCTTTCATCACTTTAAATATGTCCTGCCACTCCCTTCTGGCTTTCAGAGTTTCTGCTGAAAGATCAGCTGTTAACCTTATAGGGTTTCCTTTGTATGTTATTTCTTGTATTTCTCTTGTTGCTTTTAATATTTTTTCCTCGTATTTAATTTTTGTTAGCTTAATATGTGTCTTGTCATGTTTCTCCTTGTATGTATCCTGTATGGGACTCTCTGTGATTCCTGAACTTGATTGACTCTTTCCTTTCCCATATTAGGGAAGTTTTCAACTATAAACTCTTCAAATATTTTCTCATCCCTTTCTTTTTCTCTTCTTCTTCTGGGACCTCTATCATTCGAATGTTGGTGTATTTAATGTTGTCCCAGAGGTCTCTGAGACTGTCCTCAATTCTTTTCATTCTTTATTCTGCTCTGTGGTCGTTATTTCCACTATTTTATCCTCCAGGTCACTTATCCGTTCTTCTGCCTCAGTATTTCTGCTATTGATTCCTTCTAGAGAATTTTTTTTTTTCTGTACGTGGCCTCTCCCATTGTGGAGCACAGGCTCCGGATGCGCAGGCTCAGCAGCCATGGCTCACAGGCCCAGCCGCTCCACGGCACGTGGGATCTTCCTGGACCGGGGCACGAACCTTTGTCCCCTGCATTGGCAGGCAGACTCTCAACAACTGCGCCACCAGGGAAGCCCCCTTCTAGAGAATTTTTAATTTCATTTATTGTGTTTTTCATCATTGGTTGTTTGCTCTTTTGTTCTTCTAGGTCCTTGTTAAACGTTTGTTGTATTTTCTCCATTCTATTTCCAAGATTTTGGATCCTCTTTACTATCATTACTCTGAACTCTTTTTCAGGTAGCCTGCCTACTCCCTCTTTGTTTGTTTGGTCTGGTGAGTTTTTACCTTGCTCCTCATCTGCTGTGTGTTTCTCTGTCTTCTCATTTTTCTTAACTTACTGTGTTTGGTGTCTGCTTCTCACAGGCTGCAGCTTCATAGTTCCCATTGTTTTTGGTGTCTGCCCCCAGGGGCTAAGTTTGGTTTAGTGGGTTGTGTAGGCTTCCTGGTGGAGTGGGCTGGTGCCTGTGTTCTGGTGGATGAGGCTGGATCTTGTCTTTCTGGTGGGCAGGACCTTGTCCATTGGTGCATTTCGGTGTGTCTGTGACCTTATTATGATTTTAGGCAGGCTCTCTGCTAATGGGTTGTGTTGTGTTCCTGTCTTTCTAGTTGTTTGGCATAGGGTTTCCAGCACTGTAGGTTGCTGGTCATTGAGTGGAGCTGGGTCTTAGCATTGAGATGGAGATCTCTCGGAGAGCTTTTTCCTTTTGATATTACATGGAGCCGGGAGGTCTCTGGTGGACCAATGTCCTGAACTCGGCTCTCCCACCTCAGAGGAACAGGCCTCACACCTGGCTGGAGCAAGAAGACCCTGTCAGCCATACAGCTCAGGAGAAAATAGCAAAAGAAATAAACAAACAAACAAAGAAACAAAGAAAGAAACAAAGAAAGAAAGGAGGAAGGAAGGAAGGAAGAAAGAAACAAAGAAAGGAAGGAAGGAAGGAAGGAAGGAGAAAGAAAGAAAGAAAGAAAGAAAGAAGGAAAGAGAGAGAGAAAGGAAGGAAGGAAGGAAGAAATAAATAGAAAGAATGAATGAAATAAAGAAAGAAAGGAAGAAGTTATTAAAATAAAAAATTATTAAAAATAAAAAACTAAAAAGTAATTTAATAAAAGAAAGAAGAGAGCACTCAAACCAAAAAACAAATCCACCAGTGATAACAAGCACTAGAAACTATACTAAAAAAAAAGGACAGACAGAACCCTAGGACAATTGGTAAAAGCAAAGCTATACAGACAAAATCACACAAAGAAGCATACACATGCACACTCACAAAAAGAGAAAAAGGAAAAATATATATACATATCTATATATATATTAAAAAAGGAAGAGAGCAACCAAATCAATAAACAAATCTACCCATGATTTGTTAATCTAAATACTAATCTAATACTAAATCTAAATACTAATACTAAAATACTAATACTAATCTAATACTAAAACACTAAAATCTAATACTAAATCTTAATACTAAATACTAATACTAATCTAAATACTAAACTAATATAAACATAAGACCAGAAAATATTAGATGCAGAAAGCAAACCCCAAGTCTAAAGTTGTTCCCAAAGTCCACCACCTCAGTTTTTGGATGATTTGTTGTCTATTCAGGTATTCCAGAGATGCAGCATACATCAAGTTGATTGTGGAGATTTAATCCACTGCTTCTGAGGCTGCTGGGAGAAATATCCCTTTCTCTTCTTTGTTCGCACAGCTCCTGGGGTTCTGCCTTGGGTTTGGCCCCACCATTGCGTGTAGGTTGCCTGAGGCCATCTGTTCCCCATTCAGACAGTACGGAGTAAAAATAGCCTCTGATTAGGGGGCTCGGGCTCACTCAGTCTGGGGGAAGTGGGGTGAGTGGAGGTGTACAGAATGCAGGGTGAGCCTGCCATGGCAGAAGCTGGAGTGACGTTGCAACAGCCTGAGGCATGCTGTGTGGTCTCCTGGGGACATTTTCCATGGATCACAGGATGCTAGCAGTGGCCGGCTGCACAGGCTCCCAGGAAGGGAAGTGTGGATAGTGACCTGTGCTTGCACACAGGCTTCTTGGTGGCTGCAGCAGCAGCCTTAGTGTTTCATGCCCATCTCTGGGTCTGAGCTGATAGCCACGGCTCAAGCCCATCTCTGGAGCTCATTTAGGCAGTGCTCTGCATCCCCTCTCCTCGCACACCCCGAAACAATGGTCTCTTGCCTCTTAGGCAGGTCCAGACTTTTTCCCGGACTCCCTTCCAGCTAGCTGTGGCTCACTAGTCCCCTTCAGGCTGTGTTCACGCAACCAACCCCAGTCCTCTCCAGGGGCTCTGACCTCTGAAGCTTGAGCCTCAGCTCCCAGCCCCCACCCGCCCTGGCAGGTGAGCAGACAAGCCTCTCGGGCTGGTGAGTGCTGGTCAGCACTGATTCTCTGTGAGAGAATCTCTCCGCTTTGCCCTCTGCACCCCTGTTGGTGTGCTCTCCTCCCTGGCTCCGAAGCTTTCCCCCACCCACCCACCGTCTCTGCAAGTGAAGGGGCTTCCTAGTGTGTGGAAACTTTTCCTCCTTCACAGCTCCCTCCCAGAGGTGTAGGTACTGTCCCTATTCTCTTATCTCTTTTTTCTTTTGCCCTACCCAGGTACGTGGGGAGTTTCTTTCCTTTTGGGAAGTCTGAGGTCTTCTGCCAGTGTCCAGTAGGTGTTCTGTAGGAGCTATTCCACATGTAGATGTATTTGTGATGTATTTGTGGGGAGGAAGGTAATCTCCACGTCTTACTCCTCTGCCATCTTGAAGGTCTCCCCCTCTGCAGGTGGATTCTTAACCAATGAGCCACCAGGGAAGCCCAGCAGTATAATTAACAATATTGTATTAGTTTCAGGTGTATAGCAAAGTGATTCAGTTATACATATACATGTATCTATCCTTTTTCAAAGTCTTTTCCCATTTAGGTTGTTATATAATATTGAGCAGAGGTCCTTGTGTTATACAGTAGGTCCTTGTTTGTTATCCATTTTAAATATAACAGTGTGTACATGTCAATCCCAAACTCAATAACTATCCCTCCCCCTCAACCTTCCCCCACTCAGTAACCATAAGTTCCTTCTCTAAGTCTGTGAGTCTGTTCCTGTTTTGTATATAAGTTCATTTGTATCATTTTTATTAGAATCTACATATAACCGATATCATATGATATTTCTTTCTCTGTCTGACTTACTTCACTCGGTATGACAATCTCTAGGCCCACCCGTGTTCCTGCAAGTGGCATTATTTCATTCTTTTTAATGCCTGAGTAATATTCCATTCTATATATGTACCGCAGCTTCTTTATCCATTCCTCTGTTGTTGGATATTTAGGTTGCTTCCATGTCCTAGCTATTGTAAATAGTGCTGCAATGAACATTGGGGTGCAAGTATATTTTCGAATTATGGTTTGCTCTGGTTATATGCCCAGGAGTTGGATTGTTGGGTCATATGGTGGTTCTACTTTTAGTTTTTTCAGTACCCTCCATACTGTTGTCCATAGTGGCTATACCAATTTACATACCCACCAACAGTGTCTGAGGGTTCCCTTCTCTCCACACCTTTTCCAACATTTATTCTTTGTGGATTTTTTGATGATAGCCATTCTGACTGGTGTGAGGTGACACCTCATTGTAGTTTTGATATGCATTTCTCTAATACTTAGCAATGTTGAACATCTTTTCATGTGCCTCTTGGCCATCTGTATGTCTTCTTTGGAGAAATGTCTATTTAGCTCTTCTGTGCACTTTTTGATTGGGTTGTATGTTTTTTCAATATTGAGCTGCATGAGCCGTTTCTATATTTTAGAGATTAATCCCTTGTCAGTTGCTTTGATTGCAAATATTTTCTCCCATTCTGAGGGCTCTCTTTTTGTCTCGTTTATGTATTCCTTTAATGTGCAAAAGCTTTTAAGTTTAATTATTTTGATATTGAGCTGCATGAGCTGATTGTAAATTTTGGAGATTAATCCTTTGTCAGTTGCTTCATTTGCAAATATTTTCTCCCATTCTGAGGGCTCTCTTTTTGTCTCGTTTATGTATTCCTTTAATGTGCAAAAGCTTTTAAGTTTAATTAGGTCCCTTTTGTTTGTTTTTATTTTTATTACTCTAGGAGGTGGGTCAAAAAAGATCTTGCTGTGCTTTATGTCAGAGAGTTTTCTGCTTATGTTTTCCTCTAATAGTTTTAAAGTGTCTGGTCTCACTTTTAGCTCTTCAATCTATTTTGAGTTTATTTTTGTGTATGGTGTTAGGGAGGGTTCTAATTTCATTCTTTTACATGTAGCTGTCCAGTTTTCCCAGCACCACTTACTGAAGAGACTCTCTTTTCTCCATTGTATATTATTGCCTTCTTTGTCATAGATTAGGTGACCATAGGTGTGTGGGTTTATCTTTGGGCTTTCTATCCTGTTCCATTGATCTATATTTCTGTTTTTGTGCCAGTATGATACTGTCTTGATAGCTGTAGCTTTGTAGTACAGTCTGAAGTCAGGGAATCTGATTCCTTATTCCTCCAGCTCTGTTTCAAGCTTGATTTCTCTTTCTGATCTTT
This sequence comes from Neophocaena asiaeorientalis asiaeorientalis, assembly GCF_003031525.2. Lineage (NCBI taxonomy): Eukaryota > Metazoa > Chordata > Mammalia > Artiodactyla > Phocoenidae > Neophocaena > Neophocaena asiaeorientalis. The sequence goes on along the minus strand of NW_020173722.1, from coordinate 309,508 downwards.
CATTGTTAGTGTATAGGAAGAGATTTATGTGTATTAATTTTGTATCCTGCAACTTTACCAAATTCATTGATTATCTCTAGCAGTTTTCTGGTAGCATCTTTAGGATTTTCTATGTATAGTATCATGTCATCTGCAAACAGTGACAGTTTGGATTCCCATTTGGATTCATTTTACTTCTTTTTCTTCTCTGATTGCCAAGGCTAGCACTTCCAAAGCTATGATGAATGAAAGTGGCAAGAGTAGACATCCTTGTCTTGTTCCTGATCTTAGAGGAAATGCTTTCAGCTTTTCACCATTGAGAATGATATTTGCTGTGGGTCTGTCATATATGGCCTTTATGATATTGAGGTAGGTTCTGTTTTTGCCTACTTTCTGGAGAGTTCCATCATAAACAGGTGTTGTGTTTTGGCAAAAGCTTTTTCTGCATCTATTGAGATGATCATATGGATTTTATTCTTCAATTTGTTAATATGGTATATCACATTGATTGGTTTGCATATGTTGAAGAAGCCTTGCATCCCTGGGATAAACCCCACTTGATCATGGTGTATGATCCTTTTAATGTGTTGTTGGATTCTGTTTGCTAGTATTTTGTAGAGAATTTTTGCATCTATATTCATCAGTGATATTGGCCTATAATTTTTTGTGTGACATCTTTGGTTAGTTTTGGTATCAGGATGATGGTGGCCTCGTAGAATGAGTTTGGGAGTTTTCCTTCCTCTGAAAATTTCTGGGATGGTTTCAGAAGGATAGCTGTTAGCTCTTCTCTAAATGTTTGATAGAATTCACCTGTGAAGCCATCTGGCCTTAGACTTTTGTTTGCTGGCAGTTTTTAAATCACAGTTTCAATTTCAGTACTTGTGACTGGTCTGTTCATATTTTCTATTTCTTCCTGGTTCAGTCTTGGGAGATTGTATCTTTCTATGAATTTGTCCATTTCTTCCAGGTTGTCCATCTTTTTGGCATACAGTTGCTTGTTGTAGTCTCTTCTGATCCTTTGTGTTTCTGTGGTGTCAACTGTAACTTCTTTTTCATATCTGATGTTATTGATTTGTGTTCTCCCCCTTTTTTTCTTGATGAGTCCTGCTAAATGTTTATAAATATTATATTTTTAAAGAACCAGCTTTTAGTTTCATTGATCTTTGCTGTTTTCTTCATGTCTATTTCATTTATTTCTGCTCTGATTTCTTGATTTCTTTCCTTCTACTAATTTTAGGTTTTGTTGGTTTTTCTTTCTCCAGTTGCTTTAGGTGTAAGGTTAGGTTGTTTATCTGTGATTTTTCTTGTTTCCTGCGGTAAGATTGTGTTGCTATAAACTTCCCTCTTAGAACTGCTTTTGCTGCATCCCCTAGGTTTGGATCATTGTGCTCTCATTTTCATTTGTCTCTAGGTATTTTTTGATTTCCTCTTTGATTTCTCCAGTGATTCATTGGTTCTTTAATAGCATATTGTTTATCCTCTACGTGTTTGTGTTTTTTACACTTTTTTTCCTTGTAGTTTACTTCTAATCTTAAAGCGGTGTGGTCAGAAAAGATGCTTGATATGATTTCAATTTTCTTAAATTTACCAAGGCTCACTTTGTGGCCCAGGATGTGGTCAATCCTGGAGAATGTTTCATGTGCACATGAAAAGAATGTGTATTCTGCTGCTTTCAGTTGGAGTGCGCTATAAATATCATTTAAGTCCATCTGGTCTAATATGTCACTTAAGGCAGTGTTTCCTTATTGATTTCCTGTCCGGATGATCTGTCCATTGATGAAAGTGGGGTGTTAAAGTCCCCCACCATTATTGTGTCACTGTCGATTTCTCCCTTTATGGCTGTTAGTATTTGCCTTATACATTGAGGTGTTCCTGTGTTGACTGCATATATATTTACAATTGTTATCTTCTTCTTGGATTGATTCCTTGATCATTATGTAGTGCCTTTCATTGCCTCTTGTAACACTCTTTATTTTAAAGTCTATTTTGTCTGATATGAGTATTGCTACTCCAGCTTTCCTTTGATTTCCATTTGCATGGACTACAGTAAGTCTCCTACATATGAACAAGTTCTGTTCCAAGAACACGTTCATAAGTCCAATTTGTTCATAAGTCCTCAAAGTTAACCTAGATACCCAACTAACACAATCAGCTATATAGTACTGTACTGTAATAGGTTTATAATACTTTTCACCAAAATAATACATAAAAAACAGATAAAAATAAAGAAAACATTTAAAATCTTACAGTACAGTACCTTGAAAAGTAGACTAGTACAGTACAACAGCTGGCATACAGGGGCTGGCATCGAGTGAACAGGCAAGAAGAGCTACTGACTGGAAGGGAGAGGAGGTGGGAGGTGGTAGAGCTGAAGGATCATCAGCAATAGGAGATGGAGGACAAGCTGAAATTTCACTCATACCTGACGTTGATGGCACAGGTTCTGGTTCCTTGCTGGATTCAATTCTATCTACCCTCTTGAAAAAATGAATCCAGTGATGCCTGGGTAGTAGATCTTTTTGTCTCATCATAATGACATGGTAGCACTGGATTGCATTCTGAACAGCTGGTGCAACCTTTGTGTACCATTCTATGTTTGGGTGCCTCAAGAACTAACAGTGCCTCCTCAAATAAAGAAAATCCCCTTGCCATTTCCTGTGTCATGAATCTCTTCTTTTTTCAGTTACTTCTTCTTCCTCTTGTCTCTCTCATCCTTTCTTGGCACTCGGTGCTTCTTAGCAGTACCAACTACATCACCATTGCTTTTACACTTGCTTCCATACATCCTTGGCTTGAAATAAAGATACTGTACTATTGTAGTCTATACAGTACTGTACAGTAAAGTACACAAAAGCACAACCACTTGTAGAGGATGCACACACATGACAATGTACACCAGACATATGAACTAACTTACATGATTGGACATGTGAACACACGTTTGCCTCTTTGAAAGTCTGCAAGTTGAATGTTTGTATGTAGGGGACTTACTGTACCTTTTTCCATCCCTCATTTTCAGTCTGTATGTGTCCCTATGTCTGAAGTAGGTCTCTTGTAGACAGCATATATATGGGTCTTATTTTCTGCATCCATTCAGCCAGTCTATGTCTTTTGGTTGGAGAATTTAATCTATTTGTTTTAAGGTAATTATTAATATGTATGTTCCCATTGCCATTTTCTTAATTGTTTTGGGTTTATTTTTGTAGGTCTTTTTTCTTCCCTTCCTCTCTTGTTCTCTTCTCGTGTGGTTTGATGACCATCTTTAGTGTTGTGTTGATGTTGATTTTTCTTTTTTGTGTGTGTATCTATTGTAGTTCTGGGGTTTGCTGTTCCAAAGAGGTTTTGCTATAGCAGTGTATATATCTACAGGGTTGTTTTAAGTTGCTGGTCTCTTTCCTGCCTAGGGAAGTCCCTTTAGCATTTGTTGCAAAGCTTGTCTGGTGGTGCTGAATTCTCTTAGCTTTTGCTTGTCTGTAAAGCTTTTAATTTCTCTGTCGAATCTGAATGAGAGTCTTATTGGGTAGAGTATTCTTGGTTGAAGGTTCTTCCACTTCATCACTTTAAATATGTTGTGCCAATCCTGTCCTGCAGAGTTTCTGCTGAGAAATCAGCCTATAACTTTATGTGAGTTCCCTTGTATGTTATTTGTCATTTTTCCCTTGTTGCTTTTAATATTTTTTCTTTGTGTTTAATTTTTTGTCAGTTTGATTACTATGTGTCTCAACGTGTTCCTCTTTGGGTTTATCCTGCCTGAGACTCTGCATTTACTGGACTTGGGTGACTGTTTCTTTTCCCATGTTAGGAAAGTTTTTAGCAGTTATCTCTTCAAATATTTTTTCAGGCCCTTCTCCTTCTGGGACCCCTATAATGCAAATGTTGGTGCATTTAATGTTGTCCAAGAGGTCTCTTAGACTGTTTTCATTTCTTTTCATTCTTTTTTTCTTTATTCTGTCCCATGGCAGTGATTTATGCCCTTCTGTCTTCAAGCTCACTTATCTGTTCTTCTGCCACAGTAATTCTGATATTGATTCCTTCTAGTGTATTTTTTGTTTCAGTTTTTGTATTGTTCATCCCTATTTGTTTGTTCTTTAGTTCTTCTAGGCCTTTGTTAAATGTTTCTTGTATCTTCTCAATCCTTTACCAGTGAGCTTTCCCATTTGTGCCTCCATTTTTTTTTCCAAGATCTTGGATCATCTTTACTATCATTACTCTGAATTCTTTTTCAGGTAGATTGCCTATCTCCTCTTCATTTAGTTGTTCTTGTAAGTTTGTACCTTGCTCCTTCATCTGCAACATATTTCTTTGTCATCTCATTTTGTCAAACTTACTGTGTTTGTGGTCTCCTTTCCACAGGCTGCAGGATCATAGGTCCTCTTGCTTCTGGTGTCTGTCCCCTGGTGGGTGAGGTTGGTTCAGAGGCTTATGCCATTATCCCCTTGATAGAGGGTTTGACTGGTATTGTGGTTACAAGAGTCTGCCCTGGATATTAAGTGGGGCCTCCCCTTTGCTCTGTGGTTGTCCCTGCCCTGTCAGGGTCAGGGTCTGCTCTCTGGTTATTGGAGTAGAGGCCCCCAGATATGTGTCTTCATTGTGTTTCTGATCTGTCGTGTGAGGTAGGTGGGATTTCAGTACTTCCACTGCGAAAGAAGCCACTGAGTATTCCTCCTCTGTAGCTGTTCACCTGTGAATGTGCTCTGTTGTGTCCCCTTTCACCCACTGTGTGGACTTAAAAATTACACTGTTGTTGGCACTGCTCTTGGTCCCACCTTAACTGTGGGTGTGCCAGCAATTGGCCCTGGTGTCTCTCAGGCATTGTTTTCACCAGGCCACTGGCACAGATACACTGAGATCAGGTCCCAGGACTGCAGTAGTTGTGCATCTGGACCTGCTGTGAGAGCTATGGAGGTAGCTCAGACTCTGGCTTAGCCCAACCCCTGCATGTATGTGCCCACAAAGCCCATAGCTGTTAAAGCCAGACCCATCCCAGCTGCTGGAGCACTTGTTGTCCTTTTCAATATTTCTCAGGCGCTGAATTTAGGAAGCCGTCAGTGGAGGTGTAACTCCACAGTTTGCACAGCCATGAGGAGAGATTCCAGCTCTTCTTCCTTAGTCACATGGCCAACCCCTGGTTTCAGCCCTTCCTCTGCATGTCTTCCTCCCACCACAGTCTGCCCCAGAGGTTGCTGGAGCACACGAGCCCAACAGCCAGGAAGGACCTGAGGTGGCAATCAGGGTGAGTGGGTCACCCAGGCAGGGCAGGTGGGGGCAGAGAAGGCAATAGCAGGAGAACATGAGCCTGCTCTGGTGGGAGCCCTCCCTAGTGCCCATGGAGGCCGGGCGAGCATGTGAGGAAAGAGGCTGCAATGGTGGCCCAGCCCTTTGTACATCACTCAATGATGGCACTGCTCTTCTGTGGCAGTCTGGGTTTCCTCCACGAGCATTCCCATTTGTGGAGCTCCTCATTACCATACCCTCAGGCTGTCTCCTCACAGCTAACAGCAGTCCCCTCCCTGGGTTTGCTCTCCAAACCCCATGTTCCAGTACTCAGCCCCCATGCACAGTGGTAGACAACTGTCTCAGCCTGGGGTGTGCAGTGCTGTGGCATGGACAATCTGGGTAGGTCTCACTCTGTACTGCCTGCCACAGACTGGTTGCTAGGATCTCCTCCAAGCCCCTGAAACTCCCCTTCTGTCCCAGTTGATCCCCCAACCAGTGAGGGGGCTTCCACAGATACAGGAACCTCTCCTCACCTTTAGCTCTCTGCCAGGGGCTCAAGTCCCATCCTGCTTCCTCTCCTCTTCCTTTTCCTTTCTTCTTTATTTCATCCTACCTGGTTACATGGGGATCTTTCTTGTCCTTTTAGGTGTCTGAGGTCCTCTGCTAGTGTTCAGCGGGTGCTCTGTGAGAATTGTTCCATTTGTAGTTGTATTCTTGACGCATTTGTGGGGAGAGATGAACTCCATGTCCTTCTACTCCTCTGCCATCTTGGAAAGTCCACCAATCAATTTTAAATGTTTGAAATCATATAGAATATATATCCTCCAACCACAATGGAATTATTTTAGGAAGAAAATAATTAATAAAAAGACAGTAAGAAAAATCCCAAAGTAAGCAATATATTTCTAAAACAAAACTCCTGGGTCAAAAAAATCACAATGGAAATTAGAAATTACTCTAAATGGAAAACAATTATTCTAAATGAAATGATAGTTAATATATAACATAACAAAAATTTTAGGGTGCAACTAAAGTAGTACTTAGAAGAAAATGTAGACCTTTAAATACTTGCATTAGAAAAAAGGCTGAAAATTGATTACCTAAGTATGTATTTCAAAAGTTATAGAAAAATTAGCAAATTAAAACATAATCAAAGCATGATTAGCCTGGTATATAGCAAGTAACATAAAGTGTTAGCTATTATTATTACCTAGCTTAGGGTAAAAATGGGTGTTATATATGCTACATGGTTTACTGAAAGAAACTTACCAGATTGTCTGCCCTGGAACGTGAGTTTAAAAACTGATATGTTAATAAAATAGCAATTCTAATTTTTAAAAAATGAAACAAAGCAAAGGCCAATGGTTAAGGACTTCTCTGGTGGTGCAGTGGTTAAGAATCCACCTGCCAATGCAGGGGACACAGGTTTGAGCCCTGGTCCAGGAAGACTTCACATGCCGCAGAGCAACTAAGCCTGTGCACCACAACTACTGACCCCGGATGCCACAACTATGGAAGCCCATGTGCCTAAAGACTGTGCTCTGCAACAAGAGAAGCCACTGCAATAAGAAGCCTGTGCAACGAAGAGTAGGCCTGCTTACCGCAACTAGAGAAAGCCCACATGCAGCAACAGAGAGCCCACACAGCCAAAATATTAATTAACTAATTAATTTAAAATTTTAAATTAAAAAAAAGAGCAATGGTTAAGATGGATAGCTCTAAAGCTAAAGGTACATGGGTTGGACTCCAGGATCTACGGATGACAAATTATATGACTATTTCCATTATCTATTGCTCTATAAGAAATTATCCCAACAGTCAGTGGCTTAAAACACCACCATTTTATTGCATACAATTTTTCGTGTTGGAAATGTGGGCAGGGCTCAGCAAGCAAGTCTCTACTCCATGTGGCATTAGCAAGGCCCCTGCACGTGGCTGCATTCAGCTAGTGACTAGGCTGGGCTAACAGGTCCAAGATGGCTTCACCCACAGGACAAGGCTTAGGTGGGGTTGTCAGCTAGCACACTCTGGTTCTCCTCCACATGGTCTCTATCTCCACATGGTCCCTATTATCATATGGCCTCTGTCTCCAGCAGCCTGGACTTTACATGGGAGTCAAGTTAGTAGGAGAATGAAAACAGACTCTGCAAGGCCTCCAAAAGAAACCATAAACAAAATGAAAAGGCAACCACAAGAATGGGAGAAAATATTTTCAAAGTATGTGACTGACAAGGGATTAATCTCCAAAATATACAAACAGCTCATAGCAAAAAAAAAAAAAAAAAATCAAATCAATATCAAAAAAACAACCCAATCAAAAAACTGGCAGAAGATCTAAACAGACATTTCTCCAAACAAGACATACAGATGGCCAAGAGGCACATGAAAAGATGCTCAACATCACTAATTATTAGAAAAATGCAAATCAAAACTACAATGAGATATCACCTCACATAAGTCAGAATGTCCATCATCAAAAAGTCTACAAATAATAAATGCTGGAGAGGGTGTGGAGGAAAAGGAACCCTCCTACACTGCCAGTGGGAATATAAATCGGTGCAACCACTATGGAAAACAGTATGAGGACCCTTAAAAAACTAAAAATAGAGCTACCATATGATCCTGCAATCCCACTCCCGAGCATATATCCAGAGAAAACCATAACTTGAAAAGATACATGTACTCCAATGTTCATTACAGCACTATTTACAATAGTCAAGACATGGAAGAAACCTAAATGTCCATTGACAGAGGAATGGATAAAGAAGATGTGGTACATGTACACAATGGCATATTACTCAGCCATGAAAAGAATGAAATAATGCCATTTGCAGCAACATGGATTGACCTAGAGATTATCATACTGAGTGAAGTAAGCCAGGCAAAGACAAATATCATATGATATTGCTTATATGTGGAATCTAAAAAAAAAGATGATATAAATGAACCTATTTACAAAACAGAAATAGACCCACAGACATAGAAAATAAATTTACGGTTACCAAAGGGGAAAGTATGGGGGGAGGGATAAATTAGGAATTTGGCATTAACATATATACACTACTGTGTACAAAATAGATAACCAACAAGGACCTACTATATAGCACAGGGAACTCTACTTAATATTTTGTAATAACCTAAAAGGGAAAAGAATCTGAAAAAGAATATATATATATACAATGAATCACTGATTCGCTTTGGTGTATACCTGAAACTAACACAACATTGTAAATCAACTATACTTCAATTTAAAAAACAAAAGAAGTTGTACCATATCTCTTTCATTGCATTCTATTGGCCAAAGCAAGTCACAGACCAGTCCAGTTTAAGGAAAAGAGAAATAGACTACACTTCTTGATTGAAGTGACAAAGTCACTTTGAAAAAGTAGAAGGGATTGTTGCCACAATCTTTGGAAACAATACACTACAGGGACCTTGAGCAATTTACTTATACTTTCTGTGCCTCAGTTCCCCCACCTGTACAGGGAGATGATACTAATTCCCAGGTTGTTGTGAAAATTAAGTGAGAAAAAATATGATGCACTTAGATGCGTCTAATGCAGTGATTCTGAAAACTTGGTATTTATTAAACGTTTTTTAAAAAAAGATTCCTGGACCCCACCCTCTAGAGTTTCAGATTGAGCAGGTCTGGGGTAGAGCCCTCAAATTTCCATTTTTAAAAGTTCCCAGGTGATGCTATTGCTGCTGGTCTTCAACCACGCTTTAAGTAGTACTGGAATGGTATACAATCAGCACTCAATAACTCTTAGCTATTTTTATTGTAAACAAAAGAGGAAAAAAAATGATTATAGACAGTTTTGCTATTTTTAGACCCTGAAGTCACAAGGAAGTAACATTATTGTCTTTCTCTCCCCTGAAAGAAAGAGTTTGTATGTGTTTTAAAAAAAAATTGCAGGGGCTTCCCTGGTGGCGCAGTGGTTGAGAATCTGCCTGCCATTGCAGGGGACACGGGTTCGAGCCCTGGTCTGGGAAGATCCCACATGCCGCGGAGCAACTAGGCCCGTGAGCCACAACTACTGAGCCTGCACGTCTGGAGCCTGTGCTCCGCGACAAGAGAGGCCGCAATAATGAGAGGCCCGCGCACCGCAATGAGGAGTGGCCCCCACTTGCCGCAACTAGAGAAAGCCCTCGCACAGAAACGAAGACCCAACACAGCCATAAATAAATAAATAAAACTTTAAAAAAAAAAATTGCAAAATGGGACTAAATGCATGACTGAGCCTTTCAATGCTGTGGTTCATTGAGGGCCAGTCAATGAGGAACCCTCCTTAAGGAAGCACGTTTGGAGCTATGCGGCAAAGGATAGATAGAAACAAGACAAAGGGGAGAAGTGCCTTCCAGGAAAACACATGAATAGATGTACATCAGTCATAGTCACTATGTGCACTGTTTAATGGGGTTTTTTTAAATCAGGCAATGTTGCAGAACTGTAAGGGAAGAAAAGAATATTCATTCTACATAATCCCCAGGCCTCCACAGCCCCATTTTTCTCATCTAGAATCAGGATGCCAAGCTTTGTCAGCTCCATTGTATCATTATCCAGCCTGGGCCTCTCCAAGTTGTCATGGTAACAGAATAACTTTATCTCTCTTGCTTTTTCTCACAAACTATTCAAAGGAATGAAATGCCATGACACCAGCCTATCTCCCATTTTCAGCTGAATTTCTTTGGAAACTGCATGTTCGCAAGAGCAGATTCATGAATTCTCAGGGTTAAGGCCTCTCTTTTGTGGGTAACCCTTGTCAGAAATCTAACCCTTTGTTTTCTGAAGCAATGTGTGACCTTGTACTTCAGCTCTTGGAGCCCTTGACTTTTGCAGGCTGAGTCCCATGTTCCCTGTGGCTTTGAATGTATCTGCTTTTTCAATGAGAAAGAAGTAAATGCAGTTTTAATGCCAAATTTATTCCAGCCCTATATGCCACATCATCCTGTTCAATAACAATCCTCAGAAGGAAAAGGAGAACACAATTTAATTTCTAGATACTGTAAGGATTAATTGGTCTTTTTTTTTTTTTCTAGAGTCAGCTCTCATGGTTTCATATCATCTATTTTAAGTTAAAAGAATCCTCAAATGTGTAGTGTTTAGGTCACACTTAAACTTGCATCAGAATCAGCTGAGGGGCTTGTTAAAACACATTGCTGGCATTTCTGATTCAGCAGGTATGGAAGGGGTCTGAGACTTCATATTTCTAACAAGTTCCCAGGTGATATTGATACTGCTGTCTGGCGACCACACTTTGTGCACCATCAGTAGTTGCTGAGGCTAGTTAGTAAGGCTGTGAATGACCAACAGTTGGTAAACTCCAGGAATGCACCTCTAGTTAGCCTGCTAAAAGCAGGGGTGGGCAGGGGAAGGGCTCTCACAGTACTTGCAGATAGAAGATATTGGTTCCACATCTACATTTCCCCACCGTGACTAAATAATGTGTCCTCGTAGGCAAGTCATAGAACTTCTCTAAGCCAAAATTTGACCTTAAAATAATAATAATATCCCCTTACTTAACTTTGCAAAGTTATTGTTCTAATTGAATACAAGAAAGTGTGTGAGGCTACTCAGTCAGTGGGGAACTGCTAAATAAACACAAGTTGTTAAGAGTGTTGCTGCCAAGACTAACTCTTTTCATAACTATTGAAATGAAATTTTATTCATATTCTCAAGGCCACCTCAAAGGTTACCTCCTCAGGAACATGGCCCCTAATCCCCATCGACAGAATTGATCCTTTTCTCATCAAAACTTCCACAATATTTAGTTTATATCTCTCTTTTGATACTTAATTTTTGTAAGATGTAAAATTTGATAAGTTACATGCCTGTCTCCCCCATAGATGCTGAGCTTTTTGAAGACAGGACACATGTCGTTTTTACCTTTTGAAGTCCTGTATCCCACCTTCATTCTTAGCACAGTGTTATACACTTTCAAGCATTTAATAAATACTTGTTTGAACTAATAAATAAATAAATAAAAACATTAAGTTACATATCCTTGATTTCAGATAAGATGATAACATATACACAGTGTATACCTGCATTCTTCCCCTCCTCTCTCACAACCTCACTATCCAAATATATAATATATATATATATATACTGTATATATTATATATAATATATAGGCTGTATTTACTGTGTCATATTACATATATATACACACACACACACACACACACATACACACATACACACAAATAATAAAGAGTGAACTCAAGAAACTAAGACTTGTAACTTGTGGCCATATCCAGCATGGCTCTCCCAGTTTACATGGTTCAGGTACCCTCAAGGTAGACTCTTTGGAAGATGGAAGCAAGCTGGATAGTGAGCAACTCTCAGCCCCACACCAGATGGTTGACCTCTACTAGGACCAGCTCCCAAGAAAAGAAGCAACAGGACAGAGACTGCCAGACCTGAGATTTCCCTTGATAATATGGCTCCCAGTGCTGTGCTGTGGGCATTGGCCTTGGTCATGCAAGCCTGGGTGGGATCAGATAAACTAGAATTAGTGAAGATCTGTATGTTTTCAGCTGTCTTGGCCACTAGAATTTTGCAACTGCAGAACACCACCACCACCACCTTTTCTTTCTTAAGGATCTTGGTTACAAGAGAAGACTGGGTGGAAAGTAAGGAACAAAACACCATAATTTTCATGAAGCCTATCCAGGAATCACTAGATGCCTTCAACTAACCAGGAAGCTCCCACACCTTGTCAGCGTCTTGACTAGCAGAGAGGGAAAGCCTGATGAGCCCATTCCATGAGCAAGTGCAGATGACTTGCCAATAACCTTGGCCTCAAGCTCAGGAGGGAGCACCAGATCAATTGTACAATCCTAAACAGAACAGAGGTCACTTCTTTCCCTTTATATCTGGGAACATCTTCCCCTAGGCAGCATGTTTATCTGGAATTCTTGGCATGGGGCACAGAGGGTAGATTCTGATAGGAAACCTAGGCAACACTGGCTACAGAAACTTGAGATGAAGGAGAAGACACAGGTTCCTCCAATGGCCCAGCCAGGGACCTCAGCCAGAGGAAGCCCCAGTTAGACCAAGGAGAGGTAGACCAAGGGCCACAGTAGTGGCAATGGACTGCACCTGACACTCATCCTTGTCCACAGCCCTCTGCAGGGACAATCTTCAAGGTCCTCACTCTTGCAGGGGTATGGAGTGCTCATATGCATAAATCTCCTTTGGACTTGGTTTTTCTGAGACTGTCTCTGAATTTCTGGCAAAAAAAGCAAAGACCCAACCATGAATATAATGGCCTGACACCTCTGGGGCCCTGATCTCAGCACCTAGATGGCCTTCCTTCCTCTTGATTTCACTTCTGTCCTCTTTAATGTCAATAATGAACAGAAAATATTTAAACAAAATTTACAAATCCAATTCACATATTAAAATATTTTAATCAACCCTGGTTTTTGTCATCTGCAATTGAACACCACTTTATTATTATTGTGTAAATATTCCCCAAAATACATTTTCTCATTTAAATACCACAGGAAACTGAATACCTAAGAGGGCTGTCATTTGTAACTGTCACTCAACTCTTCTAAGTCCAGCAAGATAAATGGGTTATGGAGAATTTTCTTTCTTTATACACTGCACCTCAGTGTCTACTCACTTAAAATAATTCTTGCTCTGTGCTATAAAATATTTAAAAATATAATATTCTGTTTACCTTTTAAAGTGCATTTCTGGTGACATTCAGTATAAAAATCCCTATAAAATGCCCTCCTCCAAAATGTGTTTACTGGAGCCCTGAGTACTTTTAAAATCACCCTCAGTATCCTGGGTCCTCTGTCACTTGTCCAAATTTGGTGGATTTGTTCACTGAAGCCATGCTTGTCATCAGATTCATACACTCCTTCATGTCATTTAAGGAAATGGCCAATAGGATGCACAAGGCCCTGTGGGTTTTCAGAGTCTGGATTTTTTTTATTCTATCAAGTAATTTGAAAGTGGTTTCTTCAAACCAGCTAGAAAGCCAACTATTTCTGAATGTGACTCAGATAAAAGAAGACAACAGGAAAGCACTTTGAAGGAGACCATGAGGGGGAAGCTCATTCAATCCAAGATACTTTTTAATCAGCTACCTTCTACTTGGCCCAGAAGAAATAAGGAAGAGAAAATTAAAAAGCAAAACGGGATGGCTAAAATGAGCAGTACTTATTGTTGGCCCACCCATGAGGAAAACAAGGATTTAATAACTATGATACTTTAAATTTTAGAGCATTTCTAAATTTTCAAAGTAATTTTACATGTATTATCTCTTTGTATTCTTCTAGCAGGAGTGCAGGAAGGATTGTTTCCATTTGTGTTATTGTTATTATCCTAGTTATTACCTCTGCTTAACAGAGACCAAGGACAGGGCTGGAAGAATCTGGCAAATCACCTTATACACATGAGAGCAAGTGGTTTTTGTCCTTAGAGACTCTTCTGTTTTACACATTATGAAGTACAATTTTCCCAAGGTCCTGCCAGTGAGTTCAAGATGGAACATGGTTAGGGACTTCCCTGGTGGCACAGTTGTTAAGAATCCGCCTGCCAATGCAGGGGACACAGGTTCAATCTCTGGTCCAGGAAGATCCCACATGATGCGGAGCAACTAAGCCCATGTGCCACAACTACTGAGACTGCGCGCCACAACTACTGAGACTGCGTGGTGTACCTACTGAAGTCCGTGCACCTATAGCCCGTGCTCCACAACAAAAGAAACCACCGCAATGAGAAGCCCATGCACTGCAATGAAGAGTAGCCCCTGCTCGCGGCAACTAGAGAAAGTCTGCGTGCAGCAACAAAGACCCAAGGCAGACAAAAGAAAAAAAAAGATGGTTAGAAATTGAGGAAGATAAGGGACTGGGCAAGAAGTGGGGTACAAGGAGGGAAGAGCAAATGGTTCCACATGTGGGCTGTGAACAGAAGTGCCAGGAGCATGCTAGAAGCCATTGCAAGGAGCCAAATCAGCCCACTGATCTCATAGCCAGCTGGACAGGGTATGGTTGGGTTGTCAAGACCTAACCAAAAGATTCTAAGAAACATGGGGTTTACTGAAAAATTGATGAAGCTATACCAGCAAATACCCATTTGCAGTCCCCAACCCAGATTAGGGTATTAGGAAAACACTTTTAGTGGCAGACAAAATTTTTCATCATTGTAGAGAGTTCTACTGGACAGTGCTGGTCTAGACTAGATTTGAAATTATCTAGGCAGTAGATGATAACAGGGTCCCCTCGTTACCTGGGCCCTAAAGGCAGTGGTGTGACTCTGAGTCAAGTCCTCATGTGGTAGAGCTAACAGATCTGCTTACGGACTCCAGAGGAAGACCATGTACCAGTCCATAGGATAGCATTTGCCCACAGAAGGGTAAGTGGCTAAAAAGGAAGCTACCTAGTAAATACTGGAGATACATCTTCCCCTTTTCCAGACAATGCAATTCTAATTCAAAAGTCCAGGACTTCCCTGGTGGTCCAGTGGTTAAGACTCCGTGCTTCCACTACAGGGGGCGTGGGTTCAATCCCTGGTGGGGGAACTAAGATCCCACATGCCATGTGGTGCAGCCAAAAGAAAAAATAGAAATTCAAAAGTCCTTTGCCCCCCCACCCAACTTCACCCATTCCTTAAAGGTCTTAGAAGGCCAATTGGCAATACCGATTAGACTAAAGGAGAGACAAAGAGCTCCTCAAGAAAGATTCTGCTCTTTCACCTTAGGACATGTATCTTTCTTCCCAGAGACTTGTGTTTTCTTCTCTCAGAATTAGGAAGGATGGTACCAAAGCTCCATTGCCCACTTACTGGGAATCTGGATTGGGGACCACAAATAAGTGCTTGTTTGTGTGGCATCAGCCATTTTTCATTAACCCCCACGTTTCTGAGAATCTTCTTGCTGGATCTTTACAACACAACCATCCTGTGGGATATATACCTCTTTTTATATACCAGTTGACTGTCCCATGTGATTTTATCCCAGCCCAGGAAAGTCAGGCCCACCAGATCCAAGCAAGTGCCAAGACATCAGAGCCAAAAGCAGTGATTTGTTTGTGCATTACTATGAAGGCTGGAGTCAAAATGAACTAGGAAGGTAATGAGATATATAGAAACAGATATGACTCAGAAATAGAAGATTCAGGTGAGGAACCAAGGACCAGGACAAAAGATGGGACATATTAAAAAAAAAAAAAAAAAAACAGAGGTGGATGGCCTAGGTACTGTTAACCAAAACTTCAGAAATGGAGACCTGATTGAAATAAAGAGGCATTTATTTGAGGTTTGTTAGGACTGCAGCCCAGGAGATCCAAAAAGCACTTAAATTATGTTCTGCTGAACTACAAAACAGAGGAGGTTTATAAAGGCAAAAAAACACAAGGTTGCATAAGTTGTTTGTCAAGAATTAGGACTGGAGCTGGCAAGAAGTATGGGTGCTTGTTAAACAAGGATTGGCTGGGGTCTGAAATGATTACATAGTTGCAAAGGACAGAATTGGGGTTACTTTGAAACTACAAGGTTGTAACTAGCAGCTTAACAGGTATTGTTTTGAAAATGTCTGGTAGTGTCCTTGAGTTTGATACAGTTTAAAGAAAATTCAACTTCTCAGTGATGCAAAAACATGTCTGAAACCATATCCACAATGGCTACCTGGCTCCATTTTGGATGCCTGAACCATAGTTACTCCATTTTGATTTTTAAATGATCTTAAATATGTCATCAGTACTAAGGAGTGCACCCAAACAAACAGCCCAGGACCCCCACAGAACTGTGCTTGGGGATCCAGTCTGTCAGGGTGGTCATCTGCCCACAGTGTCTCTTCTAAATCTGTTGGCCACACTGCCCTTTGGCCATAACAGTTCATCATATCCTGTACCCAATATACAGAGGCAACAAAGCCAGGAGCTACCTTTGGGGCTTTTCTTTGCTCTCCCTCCGTTCCACCATGGTCATGTCCCTTCTAGAGTGTACAGTGCAAATCCCGAATCTAGAACTAGATTAGCTGGTAACCTCACCTCCTTGGAATATAGGTGAAAATAAAGTCTGAGAAAATACATGCATAGAGGTCTCCAAACAACAAAAAAAATGGTGTTAAAGTTACTGCATTCTACTTATGGGATTAGTCTTCAATCTCTCATTCAGAATTTATTGATCTTATTTTACACCACATAGTAACAAGTTTAACTGTCTGGTTTATCAGTCCACAGCAAATGTGAAGCAAAAAATCAGGGAAAGGAGACCAAACATTATAAAAGAGACATAAGGTCAACTCACAAAGCACAAGTTGCGGCCATTTAGTATAGCATTAAACTATTCCACTTCCTAACAGTAGCTTCCAGTAATTAGCACAAAATGATTATATTATGTCCAGTTTTCTCTGCTTAAATCACAGATTTGTCATAATAATTCAGAGATTAAAGATACTGGTTTATGTGCTAAGCCGTATCTCTTTTTTGTTTTATTTTCATCTTTTTATTTTACCCTTGAAGAAAGGAGGAAGAAGTTACTTTCTTCTCTCGAGACCCAGCAGAGGTGGATCCTGCAAAATGATGACCCAGTTACAGAAGGTGGAATAAAGGTCACCAGAGGTGGCAGGGATGGAGAAATGAGAAGTCACTGTTCAATGCATATAGCATTTCTGTTCAGGTGATGAAAAAGTTCTGGAAATGGATAGTGGTGATGGTTGTACAACATAGTAGATATAACTAATGCCACCTAAATTGTACCTGTACGCTTAAAATGATCAAAATGGTAAATTTGATGTTATGTACATTTTACCACAATAAAAATAAACTAGTTAATTAATTAAAGAGTAAAAGGCAGCCCAGCTAAGGAGCTAAAGACAGAGTGGGGGAAGGGAAAAACCTCCGGGAAGGAACTCTAGGAGGCATGATCTCTACCATGCAGTTTGAATTTTCCTTTTCTGCATGGTAATTACCACCTGTTCTCACCAAGTCTTCAGGTAAAGCCTGCTCTAGGCTGTTCTTTGGAGAGAAAAAGTAGGTCACTTCTGGACTATGATGAAAGCAGTCACCTGGAAAAAGAGTAATGAGAAGCAATGACCAGCAGAGCAGCTACTGGCTACGGCTGCATGTGGGAATGAAAGGATATGAAGGACATGTGAACATCCCCTGGAGCCTCTCAGGAACAGCAATGAAAGGAATTCTCTCACAGCCTGGACTCCCACAGGCTGTGAGCCACGTACTAAAGGCTGGACCACTGGCTACAACCCTAACTTCTTCCCTGACCCAAGCATCTTCTCAGATTTCTACCCAGCCAGGCTCCACTACCTGCACTGTGGCACAGGCAGCCTCTTGGGGATGCTTTGGACTTGAATCCAACATTACCCAGAGTCCTCCTACAGCTGAGACATTCTGGTCACCTTCCATCCCCCAATCCATCCCATCTTCCTCATGCCCTGCCCCTCCTAGAGTTATTGCCACCCTCACTCCTAGGATCCCCACTGAAGCCAGCTTCACCCAAGCCCCAGGGATGGATCACAGAGTTCTACTGTTGTTGACACCTCTTCCTCAAGCACAGAGCCACCTCTGTTGGCCCAGAGCTGCATCCAATACAATTTTTTCAATTATGTTGGTCACCAGGGGCTAAAGTAAATCCAGGAGCATCTCACTGCTCAGGTACTATATCCTTCCTCCACCTGGTCCTAGGTGCCATCATTATCAAAATACAGCTCTTAGGGTCCCTCTAATATGGTGTAGTGTGGGGCTGACTGGTCCCTGGTACCAGTCTGTGTGACCCCTTTTGAGAGTAGCTGAAGGATCTAAAACCAGCCTTGGGTGCTGCTTAATTATCTTCCTATTTAGGACTCCCTGGATACAGCTAAGCATGAGATGCCTGTATCAGTCAAGGCCCCAGCATCCTGAACTGAGATGTCACATGCAACTTTGGATAATTTGAGAGCAGTTTACTAAGGGACTATTTACAAAAGTGTAGGCAAGGAGTAGGGACTTCACAAGGAGTAGTGTGGTAGCCCAAAGTCAGAAACAGCCATCATCTCACCCCTAGGACTGAAGGGGTGAAGGAGGTGTGATTAAGGGAACTCGAAGATGAGGAGGCTAAGTTGAGAGGAGGTCTGTCAAAAGCTGAGGCCTTTGGTCAAGGGCCACAGCTACTTGTGGCGATCACACAGGGAGAAAGGAAATGTCCATTGGTTTGACTCTCGCTCTCTGCCTCCCATCTCCTGTGGAGACTGAAGGAAGCGAACTGATGTAAGGGCATGCAGGTCAGCTTCCCAGGGCACAGGGCAGCATGGAGAAGGGTGCAGGTGGATGATAACCAGCACGGTGCCCCTGCCCTTGGTAACTGAACATCACTCACCTGCATAGTGCTGACCAATATGTGCCCACAGTGCTCGTGACAGGGTAGGAAGGGGAGGGAAGACTAAGGTAACCTATGAGAGTTTCAAACCCAGACATTGAGACACAAACCCAAAGAAGGCAGATTAAAGATCTGAGCAAGATAGATCTTCCCAGCCACATTTAGCGCTCCCAGCACTGGGTACAGCTCCCTCTCTCCTTTCCTACCCTCTCACTCACTGGCTGATTTCCCACTCAAAAATAGTGCTAATAACACAATTTTTTAAATCAACCCATAAAGACATAAATAGGCAATTTATAGACAAAGAAATACAAATGACTTACCAACATATGAAAACATGCTCAATCTCATAATTTATGAATTGCTAAGGTACTATTTTTTTAAACCTCTCATACTGGAAAAGATTAAAAGATTCAATGATACACAATACCTTCATGGTTATGAAGAAACTATTAGTAGCAATATAAATTGATGAAATTTCTTTGGAGGATCATAAATTTAAGATTTACATATTCATTAATTTAGCAATCTTACTTCCAGAAAGGTTTTTTATAAATACTCTCCCACATGCAAGCAAAAAACTCAAGAAGGATATTCGTTTCCACATTGTATGTAGAAACAAGGATTTGGGATTAGGATTGGAAAAATCCTAATTGTTTAAAAATAGAAGAATGTTTAAATAAATATGGTTTGTACATACAATGTAATACTACATAACAGTCTCAAAAAATAGATACATATTGTGCTTGTAAGAAAACATCTCTAAGATATGTTATTACATAAAAAGCAAGGTACAGAACAATAGGTATAGTATGGCCCTATTTGTGGAGGTTTTTGGGCTTTGGGGTGGGGGGGTGGAGGTTGGTTTTTTTGTGATGGAGCCATAATCAAGTAGAATATGGGCCATGAAAAAAGTAAGTTCATTTTTTCCCACCACTTCTGCTTAAACTCACCTTGTGTACTTGTTCTTTTTCTGCACTCCAGATGAAATTGCTGGCAGGTCCTATAGTTTCCAGCCACTCCTAGATAATTTAAAAGCCCCCAGTCACATTCAGTTATAAGAAAAACCTCATTTTAGTAATTTAACAATCCATTGAGTATAATAGCTAAAACTCCAGTCTCATCCAATGTCAAACTTCCCTTCTCTGGCAGTCTAGGCCTGCTGTCTGCCGGTCGGTGCTGTTGAGGGTGGGGCTATGGTGGGGCGAATGTGGCTGCTCTCTCTTCCCCACTCACCTTCCCCAGTCGCTTGCTGGCTGCAGTTTCTGGCCCACCCACCCCACGTTAGAGTGCAGGGGAAGAGGGCCTATAGGGAGAGGGTAGTCTTCTGTGGCTGATGCAGAGGTAATGGAGCCTGGTTCTCTGAGTGTGACAGATGCAGAGTTTCCAAATGTTTTACAGAGAGCTATTATAAGATTTGATTTTTCTTTTTTTCCCTCCCTTTTTGAAGCTCCTCGCACTGAGGACTGATAGTTATGGCTCCCTTACCCCAGGAGCTGTCTCTTATCTAGCTGTAGACAACGTCTTCCTCAGGCCCACACATTCACTCTGTTGGGATCTCATGGTCCTACCAGGAAATCTTCCTTGATGAAACCCAAAGCAACCCTAAGCTACTCCCAAACCCAAGAGAATCCACATCTGGTCCCCTCAAAACATGCATTTTTGCTACACAGCTACTGAAAAGGCAGCCCAGTTCTAAGGTAGCCACCTCTCTTCATTCAACCCCCAAGTAGAGAGTTCAAAACAGCCTTTTCACCTTCTGCAGACAGAAACAGATGCATCTTTATTTCTAACAGATACCAGGTAACAAGGTCCAGCCCTCTGGGAGACGGACTTAAAGCCCTCTCACTTGACCAAGCACACTGACAATACCCTCTGAAGAAACCTCTCAGCCTCTACGCCCACTACTCTTATTGGCCAGGAGAAGGTTGCTAATACAGCCAATCCTCTCTCACCGTCTCTCAGCACAACCTACAAAGGCAGTTGACCCAGTGTAAGTATAAAGCATCTACAGTACTTTTGCAGGCCTTTAGGCCTCACTCAAAAGGAAGAAAGAGTACTACTTCAACATCTTATTGCATATACATATATCCATGTATAAGCAAAAAAGAAAAAAAGTTCTGGAAGGATTATATAAGAAATCATCCACAGTGATAAACTCTGAGGGTTAATTGGGGGACCAGGATGAGAGGGAAATTTACTTTTCATTGTATACCCTTCTATATTTTTAATCATTTTTATAATGGCATGTATTACTTTTAAAACTAAACAAAAATCTAGTTAGTACATTTTAAAATACTAGAGAGATTTTTATACCTCAAGATCAAAGAAGACTTCATTGATTCAATGGTAAGTAAAACACCAAACAATTACAAAATATATTAGAAAATATGATCTCATTTATAATAGCAACCAAAGAGATAAAATACAAGACAAGGGCAAAATCTGTCAAAAGTAAACTTTAAAATTCTACTGAAGAACATAATAGAATAATTGAATAAATGGAGAAACATATTCTGTTCTTGAAAAACTTACTAGTTTAAAGATGTCAATTCTCCCTAAATTAAACAATAAAAGTATACAATCTCAATAAAATCCCAATGGGTTTTGGACGGATGTAAAGGGGGAGACTAGGCAAGTTGATTATAAAATTCATATACAGAATAAAAATTAAAGATGGACTAGGAAAACTCTTTTAGGCCAACCAGAGAGCAGAAAATTTTGTATTGTTCTGGTAATTAAAACCATTTGACAAACTTCTGAGCAAACACAACCATTGAAACACCATCAAAAGAGCAGTGAAGTAATAAAATTATAAACCAAAAATCCAAAGAGAATGGGAGGAAGAGAGGAAGCTATAAAATGGGTGCTTTATGGAGTAGAGGGGGATAAGAATGAGGAGGGGTTTTCCCCTATAGACCCTGGAAAACCTCAGGACACAGAGGAACAAAGTTCTAAGGAAGGTAAAGATGAGGCAAGGAGCTAAAAACATAGACATTAGTTGAAATTTTATTTACAGGGAGATCCAAATCCCCTACATTCCTTCCCCAAGCCTGCCAAGGTAAATAATATCTCCCACTATACCAGCAGATGCAATTGATTTCTTTTCTGGGAAAACAGAAATTGAAAAGTAAAATGACTTTCAACCTAGCATCTAGCCTGTACCAAGCCAAACTATCAAGTCAACATGTGGCTGGAATAAAGACATTTTCAGACATGTAATGACTCAGAGAACATACAGTTCTGAAGAAGTAAGTGCATGTGATATTGTAATTTATAATAATTTGTATATTTGGTCTTTGTCCCCATTCCTGGCACAGAGCTCTTAAAACCCTTAGAATTTCCTAAGTGTTAAGAGCACTAGGAGCAGAGCCTGAACCAAGCTGGTGGAGTAGAAAGACGTGCTCTCACTCCCTCTTGCGAGAACACCAGAATCACAACTAGCTGCTGGACAATCATCAACAGGAAGACACTGGAACTCACCAAAAAAGATACCCCACATCCAAAGACAAAGGAGAAGCCACAATGGGTTGGTAGGAGGGGCACAATCACAGTAAAATCAAATCCCATCACTGCTGGGTGGATGACTCATAGACTGCAGAACACTTATACCACAGAAGTCCACCCACTGCAGTGAAGGTTCTGAGCCCCACGTCAGGCTTCCAAACCTGGGGGTCCGGCAAGGTAAGGAGGAATTCCTTGAGAATCAGACTTTGAGGGCTAGTGGGATTTGTTTGCAGGACTTTGACAGGACTGGGGGAAACAGAGACTCCACTCTTGGAGGGCACACACAAAGTAGTGTGTGCATTGGGACCCAGGGGAAGGAGCAGTGACCCAGGGGAGACTGAACCAGACTTATGTGCTAGTGTTGGAGGGTCTCCTGCAGAGGAAGGAGGTGGCTGTGGCTCACTGTGGGGACAAGGACACTGGCAGCAGAAGTTCTGGGAAGTACTCCTTGGCGTGAGCCCTCCCAGAGTCTGCCATTAGCCCAACCAAAGAGCCCAGGTAGGCTCCAGTGTTGGGTTGCCTCACGCCAAACTACCAACAGGGAGGGAACCCAGCCCGACCCATCAGCAGACAAGCAGATTAAAGTTTTACTGAGCTCTGCTCACCAGAGCAACAGCCAGCTCTACCCACCACCAGTCCCACCCATCAGGAAACTTGCACAAGCCTCTTACATAGCCTCATCCACCGGAGGGCAGACAGCAGAAGCAAGAAGAGCTACAATCCTGCAGCCTGCGGAACAAAAAACACAGTCACAGAAAGATAGACAAGATGAAAAGGCAGAGGGCTATGAATCAGAAGAAGGAATAAGATAAAACCCCAGAAAAACAACTAAATGAAATGGAGATAGGCAACCTTCCAGAAAAAGAATTCAGAATAATGATAGTGAAGATCATCCAGGACCTCGGAGAAAGAATGGAGGCAAAGCTCGAGAAGATGCAAGAAATGTTTAACAAAGAACTAGAAGAATTAAAGAAGAAACAAACAGAGATGAACAATACAATAACTGAAATGAAAACTACACTAGAAGGAATCAATAGCAGAATAACCGGTGCAGAAGAACAGATAAGTGACCTCAAAGACAGAATGGTGGAATTCACTGCTACGGAACAGAATAAAGAAAAAAGAATGAAAAGAAATGAAGGCAGCCTAAGAGACCTTTGAGACAACATTAAACACAACAACATTCACATTACAGGGGTCCCAGAAGGAGAAGAGAGAGAGGAAGGACCAGAGAAAATATTTGAAGAGATTATAGTCGAAAACTTCCCTAACATGGGAAAGGAAATAGCCACCCAAGTCCAGGAAGCGCAGCGACTCCCATACAGGATAAACCCAAGGAGAAACATGACGAGACACATAGTAATCAAATTGGCAAAAATTAAAGACAAAGAAAAATTATTGAAAGAGGCAAGGGAAAAATGACAAATAACATACAAGGTTAACAGCTGATTTCTCAGCAGAAACTCTACAAGCCAGAAGGGAGTGGCATGATATAGTTAAAGTGATGAAAGGGAGGAATGTACAACCATGATTACTCTACCCAGCAAGGATCTCATTCATATTTGATGAAGAAATCAAAAGCTTTACAGACAAAAAAAGGCTAAGAGAATTCAGCACCACCAAACCAGCTCTACAACAAATTCTAAAGGAACTTCTCTAAGTGTGAAACACAAGAGAAGAAAAGGACCTAAAAAAACAAACTCAAAACAATTAAGAAAATGGTCATAGGAACATACATATTGATAATTACCTTAAATGTGAATGGATTAAATGCTCCAACCAAAACACAGGCTTCCTGAATGGATACAAAAACAAGACCCATGTATACGCTGTCTACAAGAGACCCAAGTGAGACCCAAGGACACATACAGACTGAAACTGAGGGGATGGAAAAAGATATTCCATGCAAATGGAAATCAAAAGAAAGCTGGAGTAGCTATACTCATATCAGATAAAATAGACTTTAAAATAAAGAATGTTATAAAAGGCAAGGAAGGACACTACATAATGATCAAGGGATCAATCCAAGAAGAAGATATAAAAATTATAAATATATATGTACCCAACATAGGAGCACCTCAATACATAAGGCAACTGCTAACAGCTATAAAAGAGGAAATTGACAGTATCACAATAATATTGGGGGACTTTAACACCTCACTTACACCAATGGACAGTCATCCAAAATGAAAATAAATAAGGAAACAGAAGCTTTAAATGACACAATAGACCAGATAGATTTAATTGATATTTATAGGACATTGCATCCAAAAACAGCAGATTACACTATCTTCTCAAGTGCGCATAGAACATTCTCCAGGATAGATCACATCTTGGGTCACAAATCAAGCCTCAGTAAATTTAAGAAAATTGAAATCATATCCAGCATCTTTGCTGACCACAACGCTATGAGATTAAAAATCAATTACAGGGCTTCCTTGGTGGCTAAAAAAAAAAAAAAAAAAAAAAATCAATTACAGGGAAAAAAGGTAAAAAACACAAACACATCAAGGCTAAACAATACACTAACAAATTAGCAAGAGATCACTGAAGAAATCAAAGAGGAAAGAAAAAAACACCTAGAGACAAAAGATAATGAAAACACAATGATCCAAAACCTATGGGATGCAGCAAAAGGAGTTCTAAGAGGGAAATTTATAGCTATACAAGCCTACCTCAAGAAACAAGAAACATCTCAAGTAAACAATCTAACCTTACACCTAAAGGAACTAATGAAAGAAGAACAAAAAAAACCCAAAGTTAGCAGAAGGAAAGAAATCATAATGATCAGAGCAAAAATAAATGAAATAGAAACAAAGAAAACAATAGCAAAGATCAATAAAACTAAAAGCTGGTTCTTTGAGAAGATAAACAAAATTGATAGACCATTAGCCAGACTCATCAAGAAAAAGAGGGAAAGGACTCAAATCAATAAAATTAGAAACGAAAAAAGAGAAGTTACAACAGACACTGAAGAAATACAAAGCATCCTAAGATACTACTACAAGCAACACTATGCCAATAAAATGGGCAACCTGGAAGAAATGGACAAATTCTTAGAAAGGTATAAGAGTTTACCTTATAAAGGTATAAGAATTTACCTTCCAAGACTGAACGAGGAAGAATTAGAAAATATGAACAGACCAATCACAAATAATGAAATTGAAACTGTGATTTAAAATCTTCCAGCAAACAAAAGTCCAGGACCAGATGGCTTCACAGGTGAATTCTATGAAACATTTAGAGAAGAGCTAACACCCATCCTTCTCAAACTCTTCCCAAAAATTGCAGAGGAAGAAATACTCCCAAACTCATTCTATGAGGCCACCATCACCCTGATATCAAAACCAGACAAGGAAACTAAAAAAAAAAGAAAATTACAGACTAATATCACTGATGAATATAGATGCAAACATCCTCAACAAAATACTGGCAAACAGAATCCAACAACACATTAAAAGGATCATACCATGATCAAGTGGGATTTATCCCACAGATGCAAGGATTCTTCAATATACATAAATCAATCAATGTGATACACCATATTAACAAATTGAAGAATAAAAACCACATGATCATCTCAATAGTTGCAGAAAAAGCTTTTGACAAATTTCCACACCGATTTATGATCAAAACTCTTCAGAAAGTGGGCACAGAGGGAACCTACCTCAACATAATAAAGGCCATATATGACTAACCCACAGCAAACATCATTCTCAATGGTGAGAAACTGAAATCAATTCCTCTGAGATCAGGAACAAGACAAGGATGTCCACTCTCATGACTATTATTCAACATAGTTTTGGAAGTCCTAGCCACGGCAATCACAGAAGAAAAAGAAATAAAAGCAATACAAATTTAAAAGAAGAAGTAAAACTGTCACTGTTTGCAGATGACATGATACTATACATAGAGAATCCCAAAGATGCTACCAGAAAACTACTAGAGCTAATCAATGAATTTGGTAAAGTTGCAGGATACAAAGTCAATGCACAGAAATCTCTTGCATTCCTATACACCAATGATGAAAAATCTGAAAGAGAAATTAAGGAAACACTCCCATTTACCATTGCAACATAAAGAATAAAATACCTAGGAATAAACCTACCTAGGGAGACAAGACTTGTGTGTAGAAAACTGTAAGACACTGATGAAAGAAATTAAAGGTGATACCAACAGATGGAGAGATATACCACGTACTTAGATTGGAAGAATCACTATTGTGAAAATGATTATGCTACCCAAAGCAATCTACAGATTCAATGCAATCCCTATCAAATTACCAATGGCATTTTTTAGGAAACTAGAACAAAAAATCATAAAATTTGTATGGAGACACAAAAGACCTCAAATAGCCAAAGCTTTCAGACTATACTACAAAGCTACAGTAATCAAGACAATATGGTACTGGCACAAAAACAGAAACATAGATCAATGCAACAACATAGAAATCCCAGAGATAAACCCACACACCTATGGTCAACTAATCTATGACAAAGGAGGCAAAGGTATACAATGGAGAAAAGACAGTCTCTTCAATAAGTGGTGCTGGGAAAACTGGACAGCTACATGTTAAAGAATGAAATTAGAACCCTCCATAACACCATACACAAAAATAAAATGGATTAGAAACCTAAATATAAGACCGGACACTATAAAACTCTTATAGGAAAACATAGGAAGAACATTCTTTGACATAAATCACAGCAACATCTTTTTGATCCACCTCCTAGAGAAATGGAAATAAAAAACAAAAATAAACAAATGGGACCTAATGAAACTTCAAAGCTTTAGCACAGTAAAGGAAAACATAAACAAGACCAAAAGACACCCCTCAGAATGGGTGAAAATATTTGCAAACGAATCAATGGACAAAGGATTAATCTCCTAAATATATAAACAGCACATGCAGCTCAATATTAAAGAAACAAACAACCCAATCCAAAAATGGGCAGAAGATCTAAATAGACATTTCTCCAAAGAAGACATACAGATGGCCAAGAAGCACATGAAAAGCTGCTCAACATCACTAATTATTAGAGAAATGCAAATCAAAACTACAATGAGGTATCACCTCACACCAGTTAGAATGGGCTTCATCAGAAAATCTACAAACAACAAATGCTGGAGAGGGTGTGGAGAAAAAGGAACCCTCTTGCACTGTTGGTGGGCATGTAAATTGATACAGCCACTATGGAGAACAGTATGTAGGTTCCTTAAAAAACTAAAAGTAGAATTACCATATGATCCAGCAATCCCACTACTGGGCATATACCCAGAGAAAACCATAATTCAAAAAGACACATGCACCTCAATGTTCACTGCAGCACTATTTACAATAGCCATGGAAGCAACCTAAATCCCATCTCAGCCATAAAAAGGAATGAAATTGGGTCATTTGTTGAGATGTGGTTGGATCTAGAGACTGTCATAGACAGTGAAGTAAGTCAGAAAGAGAAAAACAAATATCATATATTAACGCATATATGTGGAACCTAGAAAAATGGTACAGGTGAACCAGTTTGTAGGGCAGAAATTGAGACACAGATGTAGAGAACAAATGTATGGAAACCAAGGGTGGAAAGCTGTGGGGGTGTGGGGGTGTTGTTGTGATGAATTGGGCGATTGGGACTGACATGTATACACTGATGTGTAGAAAATTGATGACTAATAAGAACCTGCTGTATAAAAAATAAATAAAATAAAATTTAAAAATTAAAAAAAAAGCATTAGGAGCATCTTTTGTTCTAATATTGGTCTTTCACCACAGTTCCTGCAACAGAGTTCCTAAATCCCTTGGAATTTCCTGGGTGATAGGAAATTTGTTCTAATAAGGTGCCTCTTGGTGTGCTCCTGGATGGGGGCTGGTCACCAGAAAGACCAAGCCATGATTAGATGCTTGGAATTTTCAGTCCCACCCCTCCATTTTCCAGAGAGGGGGAAGGGGCTGGAAATGTAATTAATAATTGATCATTCCTGTATGAGGAAGCCTCAAAAAAATCCCAATAGTATGGGGTTTGGAGAGCTTCCACATTGGTGAGCACATCCCCAGCTCCACAGGGACAAAACTCCTGTGCTAAGGATCTTCCCACACCTCACCCTATGTATCTCTTCATCTGGATGTCCATCTGTATCCTTTATCATACCCATTAATAAACTGGTAAACTTGTTTCCCTGGACTCTGTGAGCCACTCAAGCAAATTAATCGAATCTGAGGAGGGGGTCATGGAGACCTCAGATTTATAGCTGATAGGTCAGAAGCACTGGTAACAACCTGGACTTATGATTGGAATGTGAAGTGGGATGGCATCGTGTGGGACTGGGTCCTTAACCTGTGGAATCTGACACTATCTTCAGGTAGATGGTGTCAGAATGGAGTTAAGTTGTAGGACACCCAGCTGGTGTCACAGAGAATTGCTTGGTGGGGGAAAACCCCCACACATCTGGTGTCAGAAGTGTTGTGAGGGTGGTAAAAAGGAGGAAAGACTGAGGTTTTTCCTTAAACAGTGCCTCTCAAACTTTCCTGAGCAATGGAACCACTTGAGGATCTTATTAAACTGTACATTCTGATTCAGATCCTGGTGATACTGGTGCTGCTGCACCATACTTTGAGCAGCAAGATACCACAGTAGCAGTTTTCTTTCTCTTTGTTTCTTTTTTTTCTTTTCTTTTCTTTTTTTTATTTGTGTATAGTTGCTTTACAATGTTGTGTTAGCTTCTACTGCACAGCAAAATGAATCAGCCATATATATACATATATCCCCTCCCTTTTGGATTCCCCTCCCATTTAGGACACCACAGTGCATTAAGTAGAGTTCCCTGTTATACATTATGTTCCCATCAGTTGTCTATTTTATACATAGTATCAGTAGTGTGTATGTGTCAATCCCAATCTCCCAATTCCTCCCACCCTCCCTTTTCCTCCTTGGTATCCATACATTTGTTCTCTACGTCGGTGTCTCTATTTCTGCTTTGCAAATAATATCATCTATACCATTTCTCTAGATTCCACATACATGCATTAATATACGATAGTAGCAGTTTTCAAAGTGTGGCCAAAGGACCTCTGGGATCATTTCAGGGATCACTGAGGTCTTTGTTTTTCCAACTACATACCTGTGTTGAGAACAGATTTTCTCCATACACTCCAACTAAAGTAATTCATCACAACAGGTCTGAGCACCCAGCTGTCTTCTATTCAGCCAGACGTTAAAGAGATTTGTGAAAATGTAAAACAGTGCCTCTCACCTCAGTAATTTTTTTTAAAAAAACTATATTTTTATAAAGAATTTTATTTATATTAATATATAGTGTGTATTATTATTGTTATTTTGAAATGAATTAACGAATATTTTAAAGATCTCTCAGCTTTAATTTCTAACATGGTAAATATTAACAAATATAACATTCTTTGGGTCCTCGATAACTTTTAAGAGTGTGAAAGACTCCTAAGACTAAAATGTTTGAGGACAGCTATACTAGAGAATGTGCTCCAGGAGGAATAAAAAGGATCTAGAAAATGTGGACTCCAATACAAGATGAGAGTGAAGCCCATGGTGACAGCTATACTAATTTTCTCTTGTGCTATAACAAATTACCACAAACTTAGTGGCTTAAAACAACACAAGTTTATTACCTCACAGTTTATTCAGAAGTCCAGGGCTTCTAGACCACCCTTAGCAGGTCAAGTCCTCACACTTCACTCTCCGACCTCCCCTTCTGCCTCATCTTTCCTGCCACATCTCTCTAACCAACTTTCTGTCTCTCTCTTCTACTTTAAGGGCTCATGTGGCTACACTGGGCCCACAAGGCTGGTCTCTCTATTTTAAGGTCAGCTGATCAGTGATCTTAATAACATCTGCAAAGTTCCCCCCATAATAGTACCCTGACTGGTGTTTGCTCGAATAAACAGTGGATTGAAGTCTTGGGAAATATCCTTAGAATGCTGCCTATCACAACAGCAAAGGGAAATTTCCAGATGACAGCAGGTCTAGGCCCCAACAACACCAGATTGGTATAGGCAGACAGAGGAATATAAAAGAAAAGAAACAGATATGTTAGAGGATATAAAAATTTTTATTGAAAGGCATAGTACAGAAATGTTAGAGTGTTTAGATAAACTTAGAAAGAAGCTCGTAGGAAGCTAGGCAAATGAAAAATCAATGTGCTTCTCACTACAGGACAAAATGAGGAATTTAAAAAGAAAGGAGGCCCAATCATCATGAACCTCTTGGCTTGCCAGTGGAACAATCTTTGCATAATCCTAATAATGTAAACACTGATTTAACAACAAGGAAAATATATAACTATGATGAGAGTGAAAGAAGGGGAAGAGGTGGTTAAGAAAACACTAACTGTTGGTTTAACAAATAAGAAAAAATATATAACTATGATGGGAGTGAAAGATGGGGGTAGTTAAGAAAGTCAACTGATAAATTTTAAAATGGTAGTATTAGTCTATTGTTTAGAAATATGAGGAGGATTAGCTCAAGATGGGGGAGTAGAAGAATGTGAACTTACCCCTACTTATGTAAACATCAAAATCACAACCAACTGCTAAACAACCACTGGAAAAAAAAGCTGGATCCTACCAAAAATTATACCCTATATCCCAAGGCAAAGAAGCCACAGTGAGATGGTAGGAGGGCTCCAACTGAGATAAAATAAAATCCCATACCCACTGGGTGGGCAACCCACAAACTGGAAAACAATTATACCACAGAAGTTCTCCCAAAGTAGTGAAAGTCCTGAGCCCCACATCAGGCTTCCCAGCCTGGGGGTGTAGCAAAGGGAGGAGAAGCTCCTTGAGAATCTGGCTTTGAAGGCCAGTGGTGTTTGACTGCAGGAATTCCACAGGGCTGGAGGAAGCAGATACTCCACTCTTGGAGGGCAAACACAAGCTTGCATGTGCACATGGACCCAGGGAAAAAAGCAGTGACCTCATAAGAGACTGGGCCAGGCCTACCTGCTAGTATGGGAGAGTCTTCTGTAGAGGCAGGGGGCGTCTGTGGCTCATGGCAGGGACAAAGACATGGGCAATGGCAGATCTGGGGGGTACTCATTGGTGTGAACCCTCCCAGAGGCCACCATTAGCCCCACCCTACAGCTTGTAGACTCCAGTGCTGGGATGCCTCAGGCCAAGCAACAAACAGGACAAGAACACAGACCCACCCATCAGCAGACAAGCTGCTGAAAGTCTTCTTGAGCACAGCCCTGACCACCAGAGGGACAAGACCCAGCTCCATTCACCAGTAGGCAGGAACCAGCCTGTCCCATCAGGAAGCCTGCAGAAGCCTCTTAGACAGCCTCATCCACCAGAGGGAAGACAGCAAAAGCAAGAAGAACTACAATCCTGCAGTCTGTGGAACAGAAACCACAATCACAGAAAGTTAGACAAAATGAGAGGGCAGAGGAACATGTCCCAGATGAAGGAACAAGATAAAACCCCAGAAGAACAACTAAGTGAAGTGAAGATAGGCAACCTACCAGAAAAAGAATTCAGAATAATGATAGCGAAGATGATCCAAGATCTTGGAAAAAGAATGGAGGCAAGGATGAAGAAGTTGGAAGAAATGTTTAACAAAGACATAGGAGAAATAAGAACAAACAGAGATGAACAATACAATAACTGAAATGAAAACTACACTAGAAGGAATCAATAGCAGAATAAGTGAGGCAGAAGAATGGATATGTGAGCTGGTAGACAAAATGGTGAAAATCATTGTGGAACAGAATAAAGAAAAAAGAATGAAAAGAAATGAAGACAGCCTGAGAGACTTCTGGGACAATATTAAATGCACCAACATTTGCATTATAGAGGTCACAGAAGGAGAAGAGAGAGAGAAAAGACATGAGAAAATTTTGACAAGATAATAGCTGAAAAATTCCCTAACAAGGGAAAGGTAACAATCACCCAAGTCCAGGAAGCAAAGAGAGTCCCAGGCAGGATAAACCCAAGGAGGAACACATCAAGACAAATATCAATCAAACTGACAAAAATTAAAGACAAAGAGAAAATATTAAAAGCAACAAGAAAAAAGTAACAAATAACATACAGGGGAACTCCCACAAGGTTATAAGCTGATTTCTCAGCAGAAACTCTGTACTCTGAAGGGAGTGGCATGATATAGTTAAAGTTATGAAAGGGAAAAACCTACAACCAAGAATACTCTACCAAGCAAGGCTCTCATTCAGATTTGAGAGAGAAATCAAAAGCTTTACACACAAGCAAAAGCTAAGAGAATTTAGCACCACCAGACCAGCTTTGCAACAAATGCTAAAGGAACTTCTCTAGGTGGAGAAGAAAAGGTTACAACTAGAAACAGGAAAATTACTAACGGAAAAGTTCACCAGTAAAGGCAAACATACAGTAAAAGTAGGAAATAATCTGCACACAAATATTATATCAAAACCAGTAATTGTGAGAAGAGAGCACAAATGCAGGATATTGGAAATGCATTAGAAATTAAAAGAGCAGCAACTTAAAACAATCTTGTTTATATATAGACTGCTATATCAAAACCTCATGGTAACCACAAACCAAAAACCTACAATAGATATACACACAAAAAAGAAAGAGGAATCCAAGCACAGCACTAAAAATAGTTATCAATCAAAAGAAAGAGAATAAAAGAGGAAGGGAAGAAAAAAGACCTACAAAAACAAACCCCAAAAAATTAACAAAATGGCAATATCGGTAATTACATTAAATATAAATGGATTAAATGCTCCGATCAAAACACAGACTGGCTGAATGGATATGAAAATAAGACCCATATATATGCTGTCTACAAGAGACCAACTTCAGATCTAGACACACATACAGACTGAAAGTGACAGGATGGGAAAAGGTATTCCATGCAAATGGAAATCAAAAGAAAGCTGGAGTAGCAATACTCACATTGCTGAGCAATACTCTCAGACAAAATAGACGTTAAAATAAAGCATGTTACAAGAGAGAAAGAAGGACACTACATAATGATCAAGAGATCAATCCAAGAAGAAGATAACAATTGTAAATATATATGCACACAACATAGGAACACCTCAATATATAAAGCAAATAATAACACCCATAAAGGAAGAAATTGAGAGTAACATAATAATAGCGGGGACTTTAACAACCACTTTTATCAATGGACAGATCGACCAGATGGAAAATCAACAAGGAAACACAGGCTTTAAATGACACATTAGGATAGAGGGACTTAATTGATATTTATAGAGCATTCTATCCCAAAGCAGCAGAATACACATTCTTCTCAAGTGCACATGGAAGATTCTCCAGGATTGATCACATGCTGGGCTACAAAGTGAGCCTCAGTAAATTTTTAAAAATTGAAATGATATCAAGCAACTTTTCCAACCACAACACTATGAGATTAGAAATCAACTACAAGGGCTTCCCTGGTGACACAGTTGATAAGAATCTGCCTGCCAATGCAGGGAACACGGGTTCAAGCCCTGGTCTGGGAAGATCCCACATGCTGCGGAGCAACTAAGCCCATGTGCCACAGCTATTGAGCCTGTGCTCTAGAGCCTGCAAGCCACAACTACTGAGTCCACATGTCACAACTACTGAACCCCACATGCCTGGAGCCCATGCTCCACAACAAGAAGCCACCACAATGAGAAGCCCATGCACCACAACAAAGAGTAGCTCCCACTCACTGCAACTAGAGAAAGCCCGTGCAACAACGAAGACCCAATGCAGCAATAAATAAATAAATAATAAAGATATTTTTAAAAAAGAAAGAATCAACTACAAGAAAAAAACTGTAAAAAAAAAAACCCACAAACACATGGAGGTTAAACAATATGCTACTAAACAACCACTGGATCACTGAAGAAATCAAAGAGAAAATCAAAAAATACCTAGAGACAAATGAAAATGAAAGTACAATGATCCAAAACCTGTAGGACTCAGCAAAAGCAGTTCTAAGAGGGAAGTTTATAGCAATACAATCATACCTCAGGAAACAGGAAAAGTCACAAATAACCTAAACTTACACCTAAAGCAACTAGAGAAAGAAGAATAAACAAAACCCAGAGTTAGCAGAAGGAAAGAAATCATAAAGATCAGATTAGAAATAAATGAAATAGAAATGAATAAAACAATAGAAAAGATCAATACAACTAAAAGATGGTTATCTGAAAAGACAAATATTGACAAACCTTTAGCCAGACTCATCAAGAAAAGAAGGGAGAGGGCTCAAATCAATAAAATTAGAAATGAAAAAGGAGAAAATACAACTGATACCAGAGAAATACAAAGGATCAGGAGAGACTACAACAAGCAACTCTATGCCTTTAAAATGGACAACCTGGAAGAAATGGACAAATTCTTAGAAAGGTAGAATCTCCCAAGACTGAACCAAGGAGAAATAGAAAATATGAACAGACGAATCACAAGTACTGAAATTGAAACTGTTATATAAAAACTCCCAACAAACTAAAGTCCAGGACCTGTTGGCTTCACAGGTGAATTCTATCAAACATTTAGAGAAGAGTTAACACCTATCCTTCTGAATCTATTCCAAAAATTTGCAGAGGGAGGAATACTTCCAAACACATTCTATGAGGGCACCATCACCCTGATACCAAAACCAGACAAAGATACCACAAAAAAAAAAAATTACAGGCCAATATCACTGATGAACATAGACGCAAAAATCCTCAAAAAAAAAATACTAGCAATCCAAATGCAACAATACATTAAAAGGATCATACACCATGATTAAGTGGGATTTATCCCAGGGATGCAAGGATTTTTCAATATCCACAAATAAATCAGTGTGATACACCACATAACAAACAAGAATAAAAACCATATGATCATCTCAATAGATGCAGAAAAAGCTTTTGACAAAATTCAACACCTATTTATGATAAAAACTTTCCAGAACGTGGGAATAGAGGGAACCTACCTCAACATAATAAAGGTCTTATATGACAAACCTCCAGCTAACAACATACTCAACAGTGAAAATCTGAAAGCATTTCTTCTAAGATAAGGAACAAGACAAAGATGTCCACCCTCATCACTGTTATTCAACATAGTTTTGAAAGTCCTAGCCATGGCAAACAGAGAAGGAAAAAATAAAAGGAATTCAAAATGGGAAAGAAGTAAAATTGTCACTGTTTGCAGATGACATGATATTATACATAGAAAATCCTAAAGGTGCCACCAGAAAACTACTAGAGCTCATTAATGAACGGTAAAGTTGCAGGATACAGAATTTATACACAGAAATTTGTTGCATTTCTATACACTAACAACAAAATATCAGAAAGAGATATTCAAGAAACAATCCCATTTACCATTGCATCAATATATAAATAAATAAAATACCTAAGAATAAACCTACCTAAGGAGACAAAAGACCTGTACTCCAAAAACTATAAGACACTGATGAAAGAAATCAAAGATGACACAAACAGGTGGAAAGATATACCATGATCTTGGATTAGAAGCATGAATATTGTCAAAATGACTGTACTATCCAATGCAGTCTACAGATTCAATGCAATCACTATCAAATTATCAATGGCATTTTTTCACTGAACTAGAACAAATATATCTTAAATTTTACTGGAAACACAAAAGACCCTGAATAGCCAAAGCAATCTTGAGAAAGAAAAACAGCTGGAGGAATCAGGCTCCCAGACTTCAGACTATACTACAAAGCTACAGTCATCAAAATAGTATGGTACTGGCACAAAAACATAAATATAGATCAGTGAACAGCATAGAAAGCCCAGAGATAAATCCATGAACCTATGACCAATTAATCTACAACAAAGTAGGCAAGACTATACAATGGAGGAAAGACAGTCTCTTCAATAAATAGTGCTGGGAAAACTAGACAGATACATGTTAAAAAATGAAATTAGAACACTCTTCAACACCATACACAAAAATAAACTAAAAATGGATTAAAGACCTAAGTGTAAGACATAGGCAGAACACAATTTGACATAAATCGCAGAAGTACCTTTTTTGATCCACCTCCTAGAGTAATGGAAATAAAAACAAAAATAAACAAATGGGACCTAATTAAACTCAAAAGCTTTTGCACAGCCAAGGAAACCATAAACAAAACCAAAAGACAACCCACAGAATGTGAGAAAATATTTGCAAACAATGCTACTAACAAGGGATTAGTCTCCAAACTTTACGAACAGCTCGGGTGGCTTAATATCAAAGAAACAAAAACCCAATCAAAAAATGGGCAGAAGAACTCAAGAGACATTTCTCCAAAGAAGACATACAGATGGCCAAGAGGCACATGAAAAGATGCTCAACATCACTAATCATTAGAGAAATGCAAATCAAAACTACAATGAGATATCACCTCACACCAGTCAGAATGGCCTTCATCAAAAAATCTGCAAACAATAAATGCTGCAGGGGGTGTGGAGAAAATAGAACCCTCCTACACTGTTCGTGGGAATGTAAATTGGTACCACCACTATGGAGAACAGTGTGAGGATCCTTAAAAAACTAAAAGTAGAGCTATCATATGATCCTGCAATCCCACTCTTGGGCATATATCTGGAGAGAAACATGATTCAAAAGGATATATGCACCCCATTGTTCATTGCAGCACTGTTTACAATAGCCATGTTTACATGAAAGTAACGTAAATGTCCACTGACAGATGAATGGATAAAGAACATGTGGTACATATATACAAAGTGTCTATATTGTAAATATAAAAATAAAGAATGAAATAATGCCATTTGTGGCAACATGGATGGACCTGGAGATTATCATACTAATTGAAGTAAGTCAGACAGAGAAAGACAAATATCATATGATATCACTTGTTGCAGATTCTAATAAAAAATGATACAAATGAACTTATTTACAAAACAGAAAAAGACTCACAGACTTAGAGAACAAACTTATGGTTACCAGAAGGGAAGGGTGGAGGTGAGGGATAGATTGGGAGTTTTGGATCAACATGTACACACTGCTATATTTAACACAAAATGCCTTTCCCTGAAAAAAAAAAAAGAAAAGAGAAGAGAAGAAAAGAAATATGGAAGTAAATAGCAAAGAGAAAAACTAGAATAGCTGAACATGGCTGTCTCTGAGGATTATGACTGAGACAGGAGTGGGAAAGGCGTGGTTGATTCTCATTATAAGCCTATTAGTAATGTGCCAGGCATTCTCTCTGCTCTACATGCACACTGTCCCTCTCCCATCCGCTCATTACCCTTCTCTGTCCTACTCTGAGCCCCAGGAGGCTGACCTTGATGTTGCTTTGTCCCTGGGTTCTGGTTGAATCAGCCATTGGGAGGCACTGCAGAGATAAAAGTGTGGAAGGAGGGAGGGATTTCCTGCATTGTGGTAACCTCCCTGAGCTGCTGGGTGTTTATGGGCAGGGCATTCATTTCTCATCCAAGCTCCAGCTCTCACCAGCTCTTGTGCAATGTCCCCTCCCCTTGCTCCTTCCGGCCCAGGAATGGGAACAGCTTCTCAATGTCCCTTGCTGTGAATCTTAATCCCACCCACACCTCTGAAAATTGCCCCTTTACTAAAGTCTCTTGAACTTCTTGAGTGCCTTAGTTTTCTGCCAGGACCCTGACAGATATTGTTACAAATACTATACTGTGTGACTTTTTAAAATTTTGTACATGCCCAATTTATATTCTAAAAAAAAAGTAATGGCCCATTTTCTTTAAAAATGTCAAAATCATGAATAACAAAACCTAAAGACCTGATACAGATTAAAGAAGACCAAAAAAAAAGACATGAAAATTAGATAAAAGGAATGACCCTGGATTGCATCTCAATAAGAAAAAAATTATGAAAATTCAATTATTGAGACAGACAATTGACAGAATTTGAATAAATCCATACATTACATTAGATTGTAACAAGGTTAGATTTCCTTGTTTTTATCACTGTCTCATGGTTAAGTAAGTGAATGCCCTTGTTCTTAGAAAAAAGTTACTGAAGTATTTAGGAGTTAAGGGGCATCATGTCTGCAATTTACTCTTAAGTAGTTCAGAATAAAAATTATATAATAATAATATATATAATAAAGGGTGATAAATAGAGAAAATTAATCTAGGTGAAGGTGATACGGGAGTCTTTTCTATTAGTCTTGCACCTTAAGTTTGAAATTATTTCAAAATGTAAAGTTTAAAAAACATCATATGAGTTTTTGACAAAAGACTTAAGTAATTTGGTACTGGTACATAATAGGTCAATGGAACAGAACAGAGAATCCATAAATACATATATCCCAGCATGTATGGAATTTAATACATTAAAAGGGTGGAGTTTTGAGAATCCCCTGGTGGTCCAGGGGTTAGGACTCAGAGCTTTCACTGCCGGGGCGTGGGTTTGATCCCTGATCAGGGAACTAAGATCCTGGAAGCTACATGGCACAGCCAAAAAAAAAGCAAGGGAGTAGCATTTCATACATAAAATAGATAAACAACAAGGTCCTCCTGTACAGCACAGGGAACTATATTCAATATCCTGTAATAACCATAATGGAAAAGAATATATATATATATATATGTATAACTCAATCACTTTGCTGTACACAGAAACTAACACAATATTGTAAATCAAATATACCTCAATTTTTTTAAAAAAGGTGGCATTTCAAAACATCATGTGCTGAGGGTAGGGGTGGGGATGAATTTTTTAAATGGTATATGAATAACTAAATACCATCCAGAAAAGAAGTATCATTGGCTCCCTACGTCGCTCTATAGGCCAAAATAAATTCCAGATGGATCAAAAGCTTAAGCATTAAAAGAAAACAAAAAAATACTAGAAAAAGAAAAATCATGAGAGGAGGAGACTTAGTAGGGGCCACATCTATAGGAGTCAAAGTCTCCAGACAGCTGTGCATCCAGACCTTCTGCATCTGGCTGCCATCTCCTAACCAGCCTTGGCCAATCCTCTGACTGGGCCTTTGTATAGAGAATTAATGGTGCAAGACAGGAAGGGTGTGGGTGGTGGCAGCTTGGCAACATTTGTTGGTCAGGGGTAGTGGTGGCAGCAGCAAGTAGCACTGACAGAGGTTGAAGGAAGGGGGTAGCTGAGGAGTCCCTGCTCAGAGGACAGCAGAGGTGTCCTCACCAGACCTATCCTGTGGGGGAATCTAGCTGTGCTTCTGGTTGTCCAGCTTCCTGTTCTTCCCACCCACTTTCCAATACTCTTCTTCAGGCTACTGCTGATCCTACGAGCTACTTGACATTAAATTCCTTTTCTGTTTAAAATCAACCATTGTTCGTTTCTCTTGCTTACCACTTAGAATGTTAACTATACATACACACACACACATACTCACACACATTCATTTTTACAAAAATGGCATGCGTATGCATAGACAGATAGATAGGTACATAGGTAGATACATAGATAGATAGATCAGTCACATATATGCCACTATATGGCTTGTTTTTTCCCTTTTCTGCCTTAAAACTATACATGTATAGGGGGATAGCTTCAAGATGGCAGAGGAGTAAGACGTGGAGTTCACCCTCTTCCCCACAAATACATCAATAATACATCTACATGTGGAACAGCTCCTACAGAACACCTACTGAACGCTGGCAGAAGATCTCAGACTTCCCAAAAGGCAAGACACTTCCCCATGTACCTGGGTAGGGCAAAAGAAAAAACAGAGATAAGAGAATAGGGATGGGACCTGCACCTCAGGGAGGGAGCTGTGAAGGAGGAAATGTTTCCACACACAAGGAAGCCCCTTCAAAGGCAGAGATAGGGTGGTGGTGGGGGGGGAAGCTTTGGAGCCACAGAGGAGAGTGCAGCAACAGGGGTGCAGAGGGCAAAGTGGAGAGATTCCCACACAGAAGATCAGTGGCACCCACCTCTCACCAGCCTGAGAGTCTTGTCTGCTCACCTGCCAGGATGTGTGGGGGATGGGAGTTGAGGCTCGAGCTTCAGAGGTCAGATCCCAGGGAGAGGACTGGGGTTGGCTGCATGAACACAGCCTGAAAGGGGGCTAGTGTGCCACAGCTAGCCAGGAGGGAGTCTGGGAAAATGTCTGGAACTGCCTAAGAGGTAAGAGACCATTGTTTCAGGGTGTGCAAGGACAGGGGACTCAGAGCACTGCCTAAACGAGCTAGGGAGATGGGCGTGAGCCGCAGCTATCAGCGAGGACACGAGAGACAGGCATGAGACGCTAAGGCAGCTGCTGCAGCCACCAAGAAGCCTGTGTGCAAACACAGGTCACTATCCACACCCCTCCTCCCAGGAGCCTGTGCAGCCCGCCACTCCCAGGGTCCCGATATCCAGGGACAACGTCCCCAGAAGAACACACATCATGCCTCAGGCTGTTACAATGTCACGCTGGCCTCTGCTGCTGCAGGGTCACCCCGCATTCCATACCCCTCCCTCCCCGTGGCCTGAGTGAGCCAGAGCCCCCTGATCAGCTGCTACTTTAACCCCGTCCTGTCTGGGTGGGGAACAGATGCCCTCAGGTGACCTACACACAGAGGCGGTGCCAAATCCAAAGCTGAACCCCGGGAGCTGTGCGAACAAAGAAAAGAAAGGGAAATCTCTCCATGCAGTCTCAGAAGCAGCACATTAAATCTCCACAATCAAATTGATGTACCCTTCATCTGTGGAATACCTGAACAGACAACAGATCATCCCAAAATTGAGGCAGTTGACTTTGGGATCAACTGTAGACTTCGGGTTTTCTTTCTGCATCTAATTTGTTTCTGGTTTTATGTTTATCTCAGTTTAGTTTTAAGAGTTTATTATAACTGGTAGATTTGTTTATTGATTTCATTGCTCTCTTCCTTTTTGAAAAAAAAATATATTTTTCCTTTTTCTCCCTTTGTGGATGTGTATATATACGCTTCTTTCTGTGATTTTGTCTGTATAGTTTTGTTTTTACCATTTGTCCTACACTTCTGTCTGTCCTTTTTTTTTTTTTTTTTTTAGTATAGTTTTTAGCACTTCTTATCATTGTTGGATTTGTTTTTTGGTTTGGTTGCTCTCTTCTTTCTTTTTTTCTTTTATTTATTACTTTTCAGTTTTTGTTTTTTTTTTTTTTTAGTTTTTGTTACTTTTAATAATTTATTTCTTATTTTAATAACTTTATTTTCTTTCCTTCTTTCTTTCCCCATTTCCTTCTGAGCCGTGTGGCTGACAGGGTATTCATGCTCCAGCCAGGTGTCAGGCCTGTGCCTCTGAGGTGAGAGAGCCGAATTCAGGACATTGGTCCACCAGAGACATCCTAGCTCCACATAATATCAAATGACGAAAGCTCTCCCAGAGATCTCCATCTCAACACTAATACCCAGCTCCACTCAACAACCAGCAAGCTACAGTGCTGGACACCCGATGCCAAAGAACTAGAAAGACAAGAAAACAACTCCACCCATTAGCAGAGAGCCTGCCTCAAATCATAATAAGGTCACAGACACACCAAAATCCACCACCAGACGTGCTCCTGCCCACAAGAAATACAAGATCAAGCCTCATCCACCAGAACACAGGCACCAGTCCACTCCACCAGGAAGCCTACACAACCCACTGAACCAACCTTACCCACTGGGGGCAGACACCAAAAACAACGAGAACTATGAACCTGCAGCCTGTGAAAAGGAGACCCCAAACACAGTAAGTTAAGCAAAATGAGAAGACAAAGAAACACACAGCAGATAAAGGAGCAAGGTAAAAATTCACCAGACCAAAGAAACAAAGAGGAAATAGGGAGTCTACCTGAAAAGGAATTCAGAGTAATGATAATAAAGATGTTCCAAAATCTTGGAAATAAAATGGAGAAAACATAAGAAACGTTTAACAAGGACCTAGAAGAACTAAAGAGCAAACAAACAATGATGAACATCACAATAAATGAAATTAAATATTCTCTAGAAGGAATCAATAGCAGAATAACTGAGGTAGAAGAAGGGATAAGTGACCAGGAAGATAAAATAGTGGAAAAAAACTATTGCAAAGAAGAATAAAGAAAAAAGAATGAAAAGAATTGAGGACAGTCTCAGAAACGTCTGGGACAACATGAAACGCACCAACATTCAAATTGTAGGGGTCCCAGAAGAAGAAGAGAAAA
Source organism: Neophocaena asiaeorientalis asiaeorientalis (assembly GCF_003031525.2). Taxonomy (NCBI): domain Eukaryota; kingdom Metazoa; phylum Chordata; class Mammalia; order Artiodactyla; family Phocoenidae; genus Neophocaena; species Neophocaena asiaeorientalis. Next base: position 267,397 of record NW_020173722.1, on the reverse strand, counting down.
ACAAAGGCACTGAGAAAATGTTAGAAGAGATTATAGTTGAAAACTTCCCTAATATGGGCAAGTAAAGAGTCAATCAAGTCCAGGAAGGGCAGAGAGTCCCATACAGGATAAATCCAAGGAGAAACAGGCCAAGACACATATTAATCAAACTATGAAAAATTAAATACAAAGAAAAAATATTAAAAGCAACAAAGGAAAAACAACAAATAACATACAAGGGAATCCCCATAAGATTAACAGCTAATCTTTCAGCAGAAACACTGCAAGTCAGAAGGGAGTGCAAGGACATATTTAAAGTGATGAAAGGGAAAAAGCTACAAACATGAATACTCTATCCAACAAGGATTTCATTCAGATTCAACAGAGAAATTAAAACCTTTACAGACAATCAAAAGAAAGAGAATTCAACATCACCAAACTAGCTTTACAACAAATCCTTAAGGAACGTCTCTAGGAAGGAAACACAGGGAAGTAAATGACCTAAATAACAAACCCAAAACAATTAAGAAAATGGTAATAGGAACATACACATCGATAACTACCTTGAATGTAAATGGATAAAATGCTCCAACCAAAAGACACAGACTGGCTGAATGGGTACAAAAACAAGATCCATGTATATGCTGTCTAAAAGAGACCAACTTCAGACCTAGGGAAACATACAGACTGAAAGTGAGGGAATGGAAAAAGATTTTCCATGCAAATGGAAATGAAAAGAGACCTGGAGTAGCAATTCTCATATCAGACAAAATAGACTTTAAAATACAGACTATTTCAAGAGACAAAAAAGGACACTACATAATGATCAAGGGATCAATCCAAGAAGAAGATATAACAATTGTAAATATTTATGCATCCAACATAGGAGCACCTCAATAAATAAGGCAAATGCGAACAGCCATAAAAGGGGAAACTGACAGTAACACAATCAGTGTAGGGGACTTAAACACAACACTTTCACCAATGGACAGTTCATCCAAAATGAAAATAAATAAGGAAACTCAAGCTTTAAATGATACATTAAACAAGATGGACGTAATTGATATTTATAGGACATTCCATCCAAAAACAACAGAATACACTTTCTTCTCAAGTGCTCATGGAACATTCTCCAGGATAGATCATATCTTGGGTCACAAATCAAGCCTTGGCAAATTTAAGAAATTTGAAATCTTATCAGGTATCTTTTCTGACCACAATGCTATGAGACTAGATATCAATTACAGAAAAAAATCTGTAAAAACCACAAATACATGGAGGCTAAACAATACACTACTAAATAACCAAGAGATCATTAAGAAATCAAAGAAGAAATCAAAGGATACCTAGAAACAAATGCTAATGAAAACTAGACAACACAAAACCTCTGGATGCAGCAAATGCAGTTCTAAGAGGGAAGTTTATAGCAATACAATCCTACCTCAAGAAACAAGAAACTTCTCAAATAAACAATCTAACCGTACACCTCAAGCATTTAGAGAAAGAAGAACAAACAAAAACCCCAAAGTTAATAGAAGGAAAGAAATCATAGGGATCAGATCACAAAGGAATGAAAAGAAATGAAGGAAACAATAGCAAAGATCAATAAAACTAAAAGCTGGTTCTTTGAGAAGACAAACAAAGTTGATAAACCATTAGCCAGACTCATCAAGAAAAAAAGGGAGAAGACTCAAAGCAATAGAACTAGAAATGAAAAAGAAGAAGTAACAACTGACACTGCAGAAATACAAAGGATCATGAGAGATTACTACTAGCAACTATATGCCAACAAAATGGACAACCTGGAAGAAATGAACATATTCTTCAAAAAGCACAACCTCCCAAGACTGAACCAGGAAAAAGTAGAAAATATAAACCAACAAATCACAAGCATTGAAATTGAAGCTGTGATTAAAAATCTTCCAACAAACAAAAGCCCAGGACCAGATGGATTCACAGGCGAATTCTATCAAACATTTAGAGAAGAGCTAACACCTATCCTTCTCAAATGCTTCCAAAATATAGCAGATGGAGGAACACTCCCAAACTCATTCTATGAGGGTACGATCACGCTGATACAAAAGCAGACAAAGATGTCACACAAAAGAAGAAAACTACAAACCAATACCACTGATGAACATAGATGCAAAAATCCTCAACAAAATACTATAAACATAGGCAGATCACTCTATGACATAAGTCACAGCAAGATTGTTTTTGACCCAACACCTAGAGAAATGGAAATAAAAACAAATAAATGGGACCTAATGAAACTTAAAAGTTTTTGCACAGCAAAGGAAACCATAAACAGGATGAAAAGACTACCCTCAGAATGGGAGAAAATATTTATAAACTGACAAAGGATTAATCTCCAAAATATACAGGCAGCTCACACAGCTCACTATCAAAAAACAAGCAATCCAATCAAAAAATGGGCCAAAGATCTAAATAGATATTTATCCAAAGAAGATATACAGATTGCTAACAAACACATGAAAGAATGCTCAACATCAGTAATCATTAGAGAAATGCAAATCAAAACTACAATGAAGGGGCTTCCCTGGTGGCGCAGTGGTTGAGAGTCTGCCTGCCGATGCAGGGGACACGGGTTCGTGCCCCGGTCCGGGAAGATCCCACATGCCGCGGAGCGGCTGGGCCAGTGAGCCCTGGCCGCTGAGCCTGCGCTTCCGGAGCCTGTGCTCCATGGCGGGAGAGGCCACAACAGTGAGAGGCCCGCGTACTAAAAAAAAAAAAAAAAAAAACTACAATGAGGTATCACCTCACACCATTCCGAATGGCCATCATTTAAAAAGCTACAAACAATAAATGCTGGAGAGGTTGTGGAGAACAGGGAACCCTCTTGCACTGTTGGTGGGAATGTAAATTGATACAGCCACGATGGAGAACAGTATGGAGGTTGCTTTAAAACCTAAAAATACAACCCAGCAATCCCACTACTGGGCTGGGCACATACCCTGAGAAAACCATAATTTAAAAAGTCATGTACCACAATGTTCATTGCAGCACTATTTACAACAGCCAGGACATGGAAGCAACCTAAATGTCCATCGACAGATGAATGGATAAAGAACATGTGGCACATATACACAATGTAATATTACTCAGCCATAAAAAGAAATGAAATTGAGGTATTTGTAGTGAGGTGGATCGACATAGAGACTGTCATACAGAGTGAAGTAAGACAGAAATAGAAAAAAAATACTGTTTGCTAACACATGTATATGGAATCTAAAAAAAAAAAAAAGAAAAAGAAAAAATTGGTTCTGAAGAACCTAGGGGCAGGAACAGGTATAAAGACATTGACGTAGAGAATGGACTTGAGGACATGGGGAGGGGGAAGGGTAAACTGGGGCGAAGTGAGAGAGTGGCATGGACATATATACACTACCAAATGTAAAATAGATAGGTAGCGGGAAGCAGCCACATAGCACAAGGAGATCAGCTCAGTGCTTTGTATACACCTAGAGGGGTGGGATAGGGAGGATGGGAGGGAGATGCAAGAGGGAGGAGATATAGGGATAAATGTTTATGTATAGCTGATTCACTTTGTTATACAGCAGCAACTAACACACCATTGTAAAGCAATTATACTCCAATAAAGATGTTAAAAAATTATACATGTATAAATCTGAAAAACACATACAAAATGTTGAAGGCTAATACAGCAAACTACTAGCAGTGGTTACTATGGGGACGGAGAGCTTAATGATGGACCTTGACTCTAGGGAACGTCCACATTTTAATCTATCTTCTGTGTTATTTAAATATTTTAAGTTATCATAGATTCATGGACTGCTTTTAAAAAATATAAATATTTTAACACAATTTTTTTCAAACAAGTCTTTTACTTGTTTTACACCAGAGCCCAATTGGGGGTACCATGAAGCAGGCGGACCCTGTGCCCAACCTCATGAAGCTGGCAGTCTCCTGGGAAACAGGGACAGGGAAACAAGCACTGGTTCAAGAGTGTGGTGAGCCCTGTGATGAGGAGAGAAAGGGCATGTGGGAGCACAGAGCGAGGGCACCTACCTTCACCTAGCAGGTGGCCTGGAAATTTTCTCAAGCCTTAGACATAAAAAAGAGTAGAAGTCAGGAGGCAAATGGGAGAGAGGAGAATGAGCAGAAAAGTACAACAGGCAGAGGGAACAGCATCTGCAAAGCCAGAGACCATGGCTCCCTAAGGAAATCCAGAGTGGCTAGAGTTCAAGGAGAGGAGGGAGGAGAAAGAAGCATAGAGAGGTAGGCAAGGTCCCATCAGAAACCTTGTAAAGAAAGACCTTGGGGCTTCCCTGGTGGCGCAGTGGTTGAGAGTCCTCCTGCCGATGCAGGGGACACGGGTTCGTGCCCCGGTCCGGGAAGATCCCACATGCCGCAGAGCGGCTGGGCCCGTGAGCCATGGCCACTGAGCCTGCGTGTCCGGAGCCTGTGCTCCGCAACGGGAGAGGCCACAACAGTGAGAGGCCCGCGTATCGCAAAAAAAAAAAAAAAAAAAAAGAAAGACCTTGTAAGGTCTTATTAAGCAGGTTGGACTTTAGCCTAGAAGCAAATAGGTATTCAGAGAGGGCCTGAAGCAGAAAGGCTGATGGACCCACCCTTTAGCATGATCAGTTAATCAGCATCTCCTCCTCCAGACTATATCAGCTGTGAAGCATGGCATTCTTACCTTCATTGTCTTACAACTGCAAAGTTTTCTCACCTTTTAGAACACTGGGTAGTGTTTTCCTAGTGTCATCTGAAGGAAGACCATCCATCCATCTGTCCCCAGCTTATAACTCCTGGCTCTTATTGCCAACTTTAACCAACACTTTTCCCTAGGGCCAACTGCACCACCATTCCTAAACTACTAGCTATATAATACGATAAGAATCAAACCCAGAAAGAAAAAAAAAAAAAGCCCTTTCTACAACTTTAGTGTGGAAGAATCTCCTGGTGAAATCCATGGACAGGTCTGTTTAGCCATTCTAGGCCCCATGGGGCCCAGGCTGCGTTCTCGAACATTGGCAAATACCACAATTAACACCTCAACCCGTCCTTGCCACAGACACTAATCTGCTGGCATCTGCTGGTACCATCACTCTCCCCTTCCTGCCTCCCACTGCCACCTTTGCTTAAGGTTTCCTCTTATCTTGTGCCCAAACATCTGCTTTAAGGCCACAGTCCATCTCTTAAGCTCTGAGCTTGAGTGTTTCCCATGACAATGAACTCTGTTGGGAATTTTCTCTCCCCTTCTGTAATGTCTGATATTTTTCTCTATTAGGACACATATTCTGACTTATAGACATTTTCACTTTTACAAACTACTTTGTGAAATCACTGTGATTCATGTCACTCGTAATTAGAAATGAAAATTAGGAGAAAACCAATTTAGCTTCTTGCTTTTAGCATGACAAGAGAATAATCCAGAAATTATCCCTAAGATTTTCATTCAGCATTCACCTGGTATTTTACTATCTCAAAGCACCAAAGGCAAATAAGAAATACTATCACCCACTGTTTTGAAATATAGTTTCACAGTTGTTTATTCAGAAATCACACATTTCTTTAAAACAAATTGAGGGTCTTTAGTAAATTCACTATCTTTGTGTAATTTTAGAAGCCAAACATTGACCTTTGCTTCATGACAATCTGATGTGACATTCCTGAGATAGGACAGATGACTTCTACAACTCTCACTGCCCTGCTGCTCCCTGGTCAGTCTCTATTTTTTTGAAGTATAGTCGATTTAAATATTATATTAGTTTCAGGTATACAGCATAGTGATTCAGTATTTTTACAGATTATATACTCCATTAAAAGTTATTACAAAAAAAAAGTTATTACAAAATAGTGGCTATGATTTCCTGTGCTATATAATATACCCTTGTTGTTTACCTATTTTATACATAGTGGTTTGTATATGTTAATCCCATACCCCTAATTTGCCCCTCCCCCTTCCCATCCCGTCCTGTAACCACTAGTTTGTTTTCTATATCTGTGAGTCTGTTTCTGTTTTGCATATACATTAGTTTGTATTCTTTTTCAGATTCCACATATAAGTGATATCATACAGTATTTGTCTTTCTCTGTCTGACTTATTTCAGTAAGCATAATATTCTATAAATGGCAGAATTTCATTCTTTTTCTATGGCTCAGTACACTGTTGGCAGGAATGTAAATTGGTGCAGCCACTATAGAAAACGGTATGGAGGTTCCTCAGAAACCTAAAAATGGAACTACCATATGACACAGAAATTCCACTTCTGGGTATATATCCAGAAAAAAACAAAAACAATAATTAGAAAAGATACATGTACCCCAACGTTCATAGCAGCACTATTTACAATTGCCAAGATATGGAAGCAACCCAAGTTGCTTCATTCAACAGGTGAATGGTCAGTCTCTATTTACCTTCTTCAATAAGGTAGAGATGTGCTTATTGTCAGCTCATCAAGAAAACACTGTGAACTGACAGGCATAGACATCTTTTTAAAAGCATGTCTTTCTCTGTTCACTGTATTAGACTCTATTTGGCAGTGGGGAGCAAAAGGAACATGCTGTCTGTCTTGGGTAAAAGCTCTCCAGCATCCCCAAAGAGGTCCTTTACAGTGACATTAATAATCTCAGTATGTCTCAGACTAAGAAACCTGGGGTTGTCAGCACATCAAAATGAACCTTTTCTCAGAAGCAAACTCTCATTAACCAAGCCCAATGTCTGATGTGCAGACATGTCTCCATTTATGCTGTTTCCCTCATGTGTGTTTGGCAGAGCCCTCATTTCTTATTTAGAGCTTTTATTATCATAGACAAGCCACATTCAGAATAGAAAGGGTTTCAGTGCTCAGTAAGTATTACTGAAGGCTGACACTGAAGTTGACAAAAGCTGTAGTAGCAGTACCCAGTGTTGATTCAACACTGTGTTCCCAGCATGGTACTGAGGGCTTTACTAGCATTATCTCATTGTGACCCTCACAATAACCTTATGGAATAGTGATCGTTATTATCACAGAGGCTTAGAAATGTTAATATACCCACAATCCCACAGGTAAGAGTTACAAAAATGAGATGCTGTGGCTGAGACTTCTAGATGTCCACCAAAATCTGTCCATCACTTGACCATAACAATAGAGTTGTGGCTGGGCACATGGCCCCCTAGGCAGAAACTATTTCCTCACTGTCCTTGCAACTAGATGTTGCTACTTGACTAAGTATGGATAAATGAGATTTGAACTGAAGTAATGTATACGACTTCTTAGTCCTCTCCAACTTAAGAGATGAGTCCCTTGTTCTGCTAACACTCTCTTTCCCTTCCTGTGAACTGGAACTGGACTTGGAGATCACCCAGCTTTGATCTAGAGTTACTCTGTCAAATACAGTAACCACTAGACACCTGTGGCCATTTAAATTTAAATTAATTAAAATTAAGCAAAATTAAAAATTTAGTTCCTCAGCCACATTTCAACTGCTAGCCACATATGGCTGGTGACTATCATTGTACACCACAGATGTAGAACATTTCCATCATCACAGAAAGTTCTACTGGGCAGTACTATACAGTTGGTAAACCACAAAGCAATGAGATGGAAGGATCCTAGATTCCGAATGACCCCATAGAACAGAGCTGCTCTGCTAGTCTACACCAGTTGAATTGTTAGATGGAGGAGAAATAAACTTCTACTTGATTTAAGCCAGTGTGTTTTGGGGGATATTTGTTACAGCAAATTAGTTTTTACCCTAATACGGAAAACTAGGGGTGTCACTGCCAGGTAATCCAGCACAGCAGCCAGTAAGTGGTGGGTCTTTCTCACCCGCCCCATGGTTTCCACTGCCTAGAGACTGGACATTTGTGTTTTATTTTAGATCTGGTCCGTGATGTCCCACAATTTTGACCTGTGCAGATCACCTTCTCATTCTACAGCATATCCTCTCTCTTCCTCCACCTGTTGGATGTTGTTACCATCTGATACATTGAAATATTTATAGAACTCTATAAATATGGGCATAATGCAGCCTGCAGATTCTCCCAAATGTGACCAAAACACCTCAATTCTCTCCTGTATCATTTCCTATAGGAAGTTTACTTCTAATATGTGTGTATTCTGACTGTATGCAGTTTTCCAATACGTCCCTTGCTTGGCAAGTCAGTAATCTACAATGCGGAACAACTCTTACAAGGAGTGAAATATTCCCTATGCATAAGGTCGCCAATCCTCTTGTTTCCCTGTAATGATGCAACATGGACAGACAACTCATAGCTGGAAATGGCCCTATTCATTCATAAAGAGAAATCACTGTCACGGTGAATGGAAAGAGAACACATTCCCATGATCAGCGCCTTCTCTACCTGGGGCAGAGCTACCTGTGAAGGCAGGTCAGCACCAAATTGTTGCTTAGGGAATGTGGGCTCAGAACAAATGGAGCTCAATATACAATTCCACTGGTTGAAGGCACCTGAATAGGACAGGCTGTCATGCCTGGTCAATGGGACCACAATACTCAGAGGCACTGGCTCAAGCTACCCTACCTAGTGGAGGATGGGGCCCACCAACATATCTCTCGGACTCCTTCCTCACTTTCACGACTGAACAGTGCCCCCTACTGATTGACACATTCTTCTAGATATATTTGATCAGGCCTAGCTGAATCTGGGAGCAACTCAGCCTCTGATCTTAGCTTGACTTTGAGGTTCCACTTTCCGAGGGCAATCTTCCTACCCCTTATTTCCAAATTCCTGGGAAAAACACACCATAGCTCATATACTAGAGCATATTATCATAAGCAAAGGGCTTTGATCATGGGATTCTGAGCAGAGCCTCACACTTGTTTCCTCTGGAATGTACGAAATCTAAACAGCAGGGATAATACATTTCTGAGGTTCAGATAGCCTACAGTGAAACAGAAGTAAAAACTCTGGATAGTGCACTCGATATACTGCTTGGAGAGAGTTTGGGAGGCTTCCGGGCCAGAATCCATAGAAAAAATATAATTGTCATTTCTCAGAAAACACAGAGGAAATTCCTAAAATTGTCACAGCCTTAACCTGATTTGGCAGAAGAAATCACGTCCACCAAGGGGTGGTCTAAGGGTGGCCACCTTCACCAAAGGCTTGGGGAGCCAGTCTCCCTCTGCTGGTTATGGCCCAGGAATGTGGGAGTCTCTAAATTCCTAAGCCACCTGCCAGCTTTATGCTAGCATTTCAGGACCACTTCTTACTATGAGAGTGACTGCTTTATTAATGATGAATCAGTTCAACAGACATGATGAAGGACCCATGCCCTGCCCTTCGGATTTACATTTTCCTGTAGACCAGAAGTCTGTGGATCAGTGCCAGGGAAAAAAATTACCTGGGGAATTTGTTTTTACAAAAGAGAGAGGGCAAGAGAAATTCTTGGAGCTCCAACCTTGAGGTTCTGATTCATTAGGTCTGGGGGGTGGTATGGTCCAGAAATTGGCGTTTTTAACAACTGCTACAGAAGAATCTGATACATAGTCAAGTTTTGGAACTAGTCTTCACAACAGTAATTTCCAAACTGAATTCCCATCAAGAGACACATAGCAGGGGCTGCTCACTCTTGTGACACTCTGAAGGATACAGCCTTAGTTATGTGCAAGTCTTACCATGCCAGCACTAACTGTACCCGTAAGCTCCCATTGAGAAATACATTACAGTGTACATGAGAATGGTTTTAACTAGGAAAGGCCTTAAATCAACTCTTAATAAATTTATTTTAAAGTCAACTATTGTTAGTAACAAGTCACTTGTGAATGTGTTGATAGCAACACATCTATATCATAGCTGTTCCACAGTGGGGTTTGAAGACACAGCATCAGTCACCTCTTCCGGAAGCAATAGAAGCAATGGGAGTTTTGGGGGTAGAAATCCTCAAGGTCTGCGAGATGACTGTCCTTGCCTTGGGTGGGGAGGTAGTTTATCTTAATTTCTTCTGGTTGGGATGTAACTTTCCTTTCTCACACTAATCACTTTTGAGTCTCTATTAATGCATCACTAAAATATTCATTTGGATTACAGAAATTTACTCCCGAGTGGTTCTCCTTCCACATTCCCATGTCCTGCAGGACCAGAATGGATCTATTCATCTCAGCACCTGTGCTGCATATAAAAAATGTTTGGTGGACTGGACTTTTGGATGCCTCCTATCTCTTTCATTTTCACTTGGTCTCTCATGGGATTGCAATGGTCTTTATTTTCCCAACATTTTATTTTGAAAAACTTTAAAAGCAAAAGTTGACTCACCACCCAGATTATATAATTGTTATATATAATCTGTTTTATCACATATTTCTTCATCTATCAATCCATCTTATTTCTGATGCATTTCAAAGTAAGTTGTAGATACCATTACATACTGCCTTTAAACACTTCAGTTTGCACATCAACTAGAATACAAAATTTGTCTATGGGAATTTTTTAAGGTAAAATTTACATACAGTGAACTGCAATAATCTTAAATGTACCATTGGCTGAATGTTGACAAACACAAACCTCCATATGATCCACACACCTACAGAGATATAGAACATAGAAAATTCCCTCAAGCCTCTTCCCAGGCAATTCTCACCTCCATCCCTCAGAGACAACAATGCTCTTATTTTTTTCCACCATAGTTAATTTGACCTGTTCTAGAGCTTTATATAAATGGAATTATACAGTATTACTTTTTTGTGCAACACAGATAAGACAAAATGTAATCTGGCTTCCAGAAAATTGGGATATTTTATCACTCCTAGGAGACCATTAGGCAATACTGGGCCAAGCAATTTCAAGCCCAGCTCAGAGATTTTAGTGGTTAGTTCCAACCCAGTATCAAAAAGCTCCTAGTTCTGGTCCCTCCTTACATCTATCTCCTAGTTCTGGTCCCTCCTCACATGATAACAACTTGCATCACATAATATGCAATGCAGAAAAGAACAGAGATGAAAGCTTTAAAAAAAATTTTTCCACCACCTAGAAATAACCATTAACATTAGGTAGAAAATCACCCTAGGCATATTTCCATGAGAGAAAAATGGGTAGGATGAGGGACACATCCGTGATACAATCAAATCCCACACCCACCAGGTGGGTGATCCACAAACTGGAAAATAATTATATCACAGTTTCTCCCATAGGAGTGAGAGTTCTGAGCCTCATGTCAGCCTTCCCAGTCTGGGGGTCTGGCACTGGGAGGAGGAGCGCCCAAAGCATTTGGCTTTGAGGGCCAGTGGGGCTTGATCACAGGAACTCCACTGGACTGGGGGAAACAGAAACGCCACTCTTTGAGGGCATACACAAGGTCTAGGGCCCACCAGGACCCAGGGGGAAAAACAGTGATTTCATAGAAGCCTGGGCCAGACCAACTTGCTTATCTTGGAGGGTCACCTGGGGAGGTGGGGGGCAACTGTGGTTCACTGTGGGGACAAGGACACTGGTGGCAGAGGTACTGGGGAGTACTCACTGGCATGAGTTGTCCTGGAGGCTGCCATTTTGACAAGGTCAAATGCACAAACATTTGCATTATAGGGGTCCCAGAAGAAGAGGGAGAGAAAGGGCCTGAGAAAATATTTTAAGAGATAATAGCTGAAAACTTCCCTAATGTGGGAAAGGAAACAGTCACCGAAGTTCAGGAAGCACAGAGCCTCATACAGGGTAAACCCAAGGAGGAACACACCAAGATAAATATTAATCAAATTGACAAAAATTAAAGACAAAGAGAAAATATTAAAAGCAACTAGGGAAAAGCAACGAATGGCATACAAGAGAATTCCCAGAAGGTTATCAGCTGATTTTTCAGCAGAAACTCTGCACGCCAGAAGGGAGTGACACAATAAATTCAAAGTGATGAAAGGGAAAAACCTACAACCAAGAATACTCTACCCAGCAAGGCTCTCATTCAGATTCAAAGGAGAAATCAAAAGCTTTAGAGACAAGCAAAAGCTAAGAGAATTTAGCACCACCAAACCAGCTTTACAACAAATGCTAAAGGAACTTCTCTAAGTAAAGGGGTTGGGGGGAGAGGACACAACTAGAAATAAGAAAATCACAAATGGGAAAGCCCACTGGTAAAGGCAAACATACAATAAAAGCAGGAAATCATCCACACACAAATATGATATCAAAACCAGCAACCATGATGAGAGGAGAGTACAAAGGTAGGAAATGGGAATTGCATTTGAAATTAAGAGACTAGCAACTTAAACAACCTTGTACATATATAGACTGCTTTATCAAAACATCATGGGAAATGCAAACCAAAAAACTACGATAGCTACACACACAAAAAAGAAAAAGCAACCCAAACACAACACTAAAGATGGTCATCAAACCACAAGAGAACAAAAGAGGAAGGAAAGAAAAAACACCTAAAAAAACAAACCCAAAACAATTAATAAAATGGCAATAAGAATATACATATCAGTAATTACCTTAAATGTAAATGGATTAAATGCTCCAACCAAAAGACACAGACTGGCTGAATGGATACAAAAACAAGACCCGTATATATGCTATCTACCAGAGACCCACTTCAAATCTAGGCACACATATAGAATGAAAGTGATAGGATGGAAAAAGGTATTCCATGCAAATGGAAATCAAAAGAAAGCTAGAGTAGCAATACTTGTATCAGAAAAAATAGACTTTAAAATAAAAAGTGATACAAGAGACAAGGAAGGACACTACATAATGATCAAAGGATCAATCCAAGAAGAAGATATAACAATTATAAATATATATGCACCCAACATAGGAGCACCTCAGTACATAAGGCAAATGCTAACAGCTATAAAAGAGGAAATCGACAGTAACACAATAATAGTGGGGGACTCTAACAACCTACTTTTATCAATAGACAAATCACCCAGACAGAAAATCAATAAGGAAACAAAGGCCTTAAATGACACATTAGACCAGATGAACTTAATTGATATCTCTAGAACATTCCATCCAAAAGCAGCAGAATACACTTTCTTTTCAAATGCACATGGAACATTCTTCAGGATAGATCACGATTTGGGCCATAAGTCAAGCCTCAGTAAATTTAAGAAAATTGAAATCACATCAAGCATCTTTTCTCACCACAACGTATGAGATTGAAATCAACTACAAGAAAAAAAACTGCAAAAAATACAAACAAGGGAGGCTAAACAATATGCTATTAAACAACTAATGGATCACTAAAGAAATCAAAGAGGAAATCAAAAACATACCTAGAGACAAATGAAAAGAAAAACACGACTATCCAAAACCTATGAGATGCAGCAAAAGCAGTTCTAAGAGGGAAGTTTATAGCAATATACTTGCTAGCAAGGATGCAGAACAACTGAAATTCTCAAACACTGCTGGTATAAATGCAAAATGGTACTGGTACTTTGGAAAACAGTTTGGCAGATTCTTTAAAAAGTAAACATATGTTTACAAGATCCAGCATTCCCACTCCTACGTATTTACCCAAGAGACATGAAAAGTTAATGTTCACACAAAAACCTACATGCAAATATTTACAGCACCTTTATTCATAATCACCAAAAACTGGCAAATATCCCTCAACTGGGGAATGGATAAACAAAATGTGGTACGTACATTCCATACAATGAAATACTACACAGAAATAAAAAGAAACAAACTACTGATACACGCAACATAAATGAATCTCAAATGCATTATTAAGGAAGCCAGGCTCAAAAGTCTACAAACTGTATGATTCCATTTATGAAGGCAAACTATGTGGGCAATAAATAGATCAGTGGTTGCCAGGAGCTGGCACACTGGTTGGGTGGGAGAGGACTATAAAGAGGCAGCAACGAGGGAATTTTTGCGGTGGTGTAACTTTTCTAATCTTTGATTGAGATGGTCATTAAATGCATTTATCAAAACTCATAAAACTATACACTAAAAGGGGTGAATTTTGCTGAAAAAAGAAGGGCAGTTCATAAAAGAAAAACACGTCATATGGAAGAAACTTTAGAATAACCCACTCAACTGATAAGAGGGAAAACTCAGGAAAGGTAAGTGATTAAGTTTTATCTAAGGTAGTAGGAGTAGTGAGATGAGAACCAAAGTCTCTTGACCCGTCCAGGATCCTTTCTACTACAGCAATATTTTCCAATGCTGTTTTACCTTGACCCCCAGTAAGAAATACACCATTACCACAAAGTTGGCAGCTTAAACCAACACTCATTTATTATCTTACAGTTCTGCAGGTTAGAAGTCTGGCACAGTGTGACCAGATTATCTGCTCTGGGTCTCACCAGGCCAAAGTGAAGGTGTCAGCTGGCCTGGGCTTTTTCTGGAGGCTCTAAGGGACAACCCATTTCCAAGACCAGGCAAGTTACTGGCAGAATTCAGTTCAATGCAGTTATGGGACTGAGGTCATTTCCTTGCTGGCTGTCAGCCAGCAGTTGTTATCATCTTCTAAAGGCTGCCACATTTCTTGGTTCATGACCCTCTCCATCTTCAAAGCCAGCAACAATAGATCATGTCCTTTTCATGCTTTGAATCTTTCTGATGTCCTCTTCTGCCACATCTCTATAACTTCTACCCTCAGCCAGGAGAAAGCTCTGCTTTTAAGAGTTCATGTGATTACTTTGGGGCTGGCCAGACAATCCAGGATCATCTGTTTTAAAGTCTACTGATTAGTAACCTTAATTACATATGCAACATTCCCTCTTGCCATGTAACATATTCACAAGCATGACACCAGGGGCAAAGGTCATGGGGGCCAAAACTGTGCCCACCACATAGATTTTCCACAATGATGTAATATACACACATATAAATGAAACAAACTTACCTTTCACTCAGTTCAACACTCTACTGCTTTTATTATTTTAAAATGACAGTGGCAACATAGTACATTGATTTCATGTCCTATTAATGGGCTGCAACCTCTAAGTTTATCTTGAAAAAAGGCCTGCATTCCCTTTTAAATTCCAATCTGCAATAATACAAGGCCCATGGAAGGGCCTCAGGGGCCTGGGTAACCCCTGAAATTATATGCAAAGTTCTGGTACTAACTAATCCTAAGAAAAACAGACAAACCCATGTTGGGGACAGTCTGCTGGATACCTCCCCAGTGCTACTGAAGGCTATCATGGTCATGAAAAGAGAAAACAGACCAGAGGAGACTGGGAGACATGACAAGTAAATGTAATGTACTGGATTGGATCTTAGAACAGAAAAAGGATATTAATGGGAAAACGAGAAATCCAAAATGTCTGGAGTTTATAGTGATATAAATCTCAGTTTCTTAGGTTTGACAAATGTACCTGGCAATGTAAGATGCTAACAATGGGGAACTAGGTGAGGAGTATACAAGAACTCTGTATTATCCTTGCAGCTTTTCTATAAATCAATATTATTCTAAAAGAAAATTTACTTATAAAACATTACAAGATTGAGCATCTGCACATCCTTCTAGGGAGATTTATAGACTTTATACCTCCTATTCATGATCCAAAAATATTTAAGTCCCACTGTCCAAGGCTTCCGGCTGCTTTCCTTAACTACTACTTTCTAAGTACTCTGCCTCCTTCCTCCTATGTCACCCACACCTTCTCAAAAAACAAGATTTAACTAGGGCCTGGGGAAAGGAAGAATGGGGAATTATTTTCTAATGGGTTCAGTTTCAGTGTGGGAAGATGAAAAATATTCTGGAGATGGATGATGGTGATAATGGGAGTAAATGCCACAGAACTGTACACTTAAAAGTGGTTAAAATGATACATTTTATGTTATGTATATTTTACAATTTTAAAAATAAAGGAATGGGTACTGATACATGCTATAACATAGATAAACCTTACAAAACATTATCTTAAGTGAAAGAAGGCAGACACGAAATACCACCTATTATGTAATTCCCTTAACAATGCTCCAAAATTGACTATAGCAACAGTTTTACATATCTGTGAATATATTAAAAACTACTGAAATGTACACTTTAAATGGGTAAATTGTATGGTAGGTGAATTATATCTCAATAAAGCTACTGAAATATTTTAACTGGTTTTAAATCTAGGATCACATTTATTTGACCTCTGAAGACCTTAAGTGACATCCTATAAATTCTGGAGCCACGCTCTGCTGATGTGCTAAAAAAATGAACAAATAAATGAAAGACTGGGGTTTACAATGGCTAGCAGGGAAGATCAGAAAAATCTGCGGCTAGGCATGGTGGCTCTCCAGTCATGATGCAAGAACAAGGCAAGATTATAAAACACACTAGGTTGAGGTTGATCAGAAACTTTTATTTGGTCCTTATCATTTATTAAGCAACCTACAAAATCATTTTTGATATCTCTACCACAAGCAGCAGCAGCTGCATCCAGGCCAGAAATGGAAGACACAAGTAGTGGAAGACCTTATAAAGAAAAGCAAACAGGTGAGATCTCTGCTTATCCAGGCTTAGGTGAAGGCAGAACAGGAAAAGTGTGTAAGTTCAGTATTCCAAAGACTCTTCTTCAAAGCTGAGACCTGCAGAGGGCCTAGCTGAAGGATGCAGGTACAGGCTCACAAAACTGCCCAGGCTCAGCAATCAATCCAAAGTACCTAAAAACACAAAGAACAATGTTGAAAGCAAGGTGCCTCAAGAGCTGGATGAATGTAGCAAACTGGGCAAAGTTAAGTGGCAGCTGCTTTGGTACTGGCAGTTCTTCTAAGACCAAAATACTCATTTTGAGGAATATCCATCCAAAAGATCCTTGGGGAAGAACATGTCATTACAGAGGCTGGGCAGTTGGGTCTGGAGAGTTCAATTTAGAGGTGGGAAAAGGGCTAAGAAATTGTGTCGGTTAATGAGCATCTGTGGAGACTACAACAAGGGGTGAGTGATACAAAATAAATAAGTTTTCTAAGCAGAGTGTATAATCTGAAAAAGTTCCAGGTCAAGATGGGAAACTGGAGACTTCCCTGGTGGCACAGTGGTTAAGAATCCTCCTGCCATTGTAGAGGACATGGGTTCGATACCTGGTCTGGGAAGATCCCCCATGCCATGGAGCAAATAAGCCCGTGTGCCACAACTACTAAGCCTGCACTCTAGAACCTGTGAGCCACAACTACTGAGCCCATATGCTGCAACTACTGAAGCCCACATGCCAGATCCCGTGCTCCGCAACAAGACAAACCACCACCATGAGAAGCCTGGGCACTGCAACAAAGAGTAGCCTCTACTCGCCACAACTAGAGAGAGCCTGCACAAAGCAATGAAGACCCAATGCAGCCAAAAATAAATTTTTTTTTAACTTTAAAAAAAGATGGGAAACTGGACCCTCAAGTTTGTATGCCCTCCCATACAAGATTCCACGTGAAAGGAAAAAAATCTTTTAACAGGTATATAAATCTACAACAAAGAGATTTGGTTGAAACAAAAAACTGACTGACAGAAATCTGACTGAAGTGTGTTTATAAATAGGGCAGAGGAAAATAAGCCTACAATAAACACAGAGGAGGGTGCAGCAGAGGTGGGAACCCATCTAACTAGAAAACTCATGGGGAGGATCTAGACTGACACCAAAAATGACAGACAGAGATGCAAGGCTAACATGGGTAATGACTCGAGGGTCTATATGAGAAACAGTTGACCCCATCTCCTCACAACCCTCCCAGTGTGCAGCACTACCAGAAAACAAGCATTTAAACTAAATCTAACTTGAAAAAAATCAGCAGGCTCTCTTCTAGAGAACTAAATCAATTATCTGGAGAACAAGCAGCTTCTGAAAATTCCAGGTTCCCACAGTCAAGTTTTCTGCAATTCTGGCCTTTGGAGGCCCCCAACATAACATCTGGTCCCACCCGCTACCCGCACTAAAGTAAAACTGCAAGGCAATAACCACCCTCCATACACATATATACACAGGTTCCAAACAGCTTTCTTATTTCCTCATTCTAAAATAGAATAAAAATTACAAGGCATTTGAAGAAAGCCTATCCAGTAAAAGGAAAGATTTGAAAGAATAATTCAGGGAAAAGAACACATAAGAAAAGAACAAAACAAAGCAAGAAAACCTCAAAATTTTTTTAATAGCCTCTGCTTTTGATAATGTCAAATTTCTGCTGATACCAACTGATAGAGCTGATTAAACTATTTTTAAAAAGAAAATCCTTCAGGCATTAAATAGGCCTCAAGAAAAGGCAAACCCAAAATCTAGAGAAGGCAAAAACACAAAGAAAACCCAGCCTCCAAAACTGCTTTTACCTCAGGGGAATCTGCCAATCCAAAGAGAGCTGAAAAACGTTTGCGATTTTGGCTAAGCAAATGAAGGGTCAAATCTGAGAATCTGCCCAAGTGGAAAGGTTCGATAATTTCCCGCTTTCTAAAAGCTGGATTCCCAAAAGGCTACACCCTCAGAGTAAGGCTGAACTAGAATTAAATCAGTCCCCTCACAGACCTGCCATCACAGTTTATATCACCACAGTGATCAAGGAATCCTCAAGTCTTAAATTCAAAAAGGAGGTTCTGCACTGATACATGCCCCTAGGTGTCTTGCAGAAGCAAATGAAAATCTTTGAAGAAAGGTCTCATTATACTGGCCTCAAATAATTATCCAACAAATAATTTTTTCAAATATTAATACAATGACAAACATACCAAGATAGGGCTTCCCTGGTGGCGCAGTGGTTACCAAGATAACTGGGCAAATAGAAAAAGACCATGAGACAGTACCAACAGAAACAATAGACAGAAAAGTAAATAAATAAGCCAGGCTTAAAAGGCTTTGGATATTAGATTGGACACAGACTATTATAAACAATTGTACATACTACGTTTAGTGAAATAAAAGACAAGTTTCAAAACATCTGCAGCAAATACAAACTGACAAAATATATTTGAAAAATAACTAAATGGAATTCACAGAAAATGAAAAATACAAAAACAAGAACTGAAACTAATAAATCAACAGGAAAGTTTAAAGGAGACAAGACTACTGAACAGAGAATTAATGGAAGGTCAGAAAAATTACATATAATATACATCATGGAGAAGCAAAACGATGGTTGACTTTTAGCATACGTTTAATGTGAATCCCAGAGAGAAAGGAGAAAGAAAAAGAGAAAGGAGAGACAAAGAGACTTCTCCAGGACAGATGAAAGACATCAATCCATAGATTTAAAAAGCCTAAGCAGTTGCTGCCGCCACCAAGAAGCCTGTGTGTTATTATCCACAACCCCCTTCCGGGAAGCCTGTGCAGCCTGCCACTGTCAGGGTCCCGGGATGCAGGGACAACTCCCCCGGGAGAACGCATGGCGCACCTCAGGCTGGTGCAATGTCACACTGGCCTCTGCCGCTGCAGGCTTGCCCCACATTCCGTTCCCCTCCCTCCCCCCAGCCTGAGTGAGCCAGAGCCCCTGATTCAGCAGCTCCTTTAATCCCGTCCTGTCTGAGCGAAGAAGAGATGCCCTCCGGTGAACTACACGCAGAGGCGGGGCCAAATCCAAAGCTGAGCCCCTGGGAGCTGTGAGAACAAAGAAGAGAAAGGTAAATCTCTCCCAGCAGCCTCAGAAGCAGCGAATTAAAGCTCCACAATCAACTTGATGTACCCTGCAACTGTGGAATACATGAATAGACAACAAATCATAACCAAATTGAGGAGGTGGACTTTGAGAGCAAGATTTATGATTTTTTCCCCTTTTCCTCTTTTTCTGAATGTGTATGTGTATGCTTCTGTGTGAGATATTGTCTGTATAGCTTTGCTTCCACCATTTGTCTTAGGGTTCTCTCCATCTGTTGTTATTGTTTGTTTTTAAAATTTTTTTCTTAATAATTTTTTATTTTAATAACCTTATATTTTATCCTATTTTATTTTACTTTATCTTCTTTCTTTCTTTCTTTTTTCCTTCCTTTCCTCCTTCCTTCCTCCCTCTCTCGCTCCCTCCTTTCATTCTTTCTTTCTCTGTTTCTCTCTTTCTCTTTCTTTCTTTCTTTCTACTTCTACTAATTCTTTCTACTTTCTCTCCCTTTTATTCTGAGCGATGTGGATGAAAGGTTCTTGGAGCTGCAGCCAGAAGTCAGTGCTGTGCCTCTGAGGTGGGAGAGCCACCTTCAGGACACTGGTCCACAACAGACCTCCCAGCTCTACATAACATCAAACAGCAAAAATCTCCCAGAGATCTCCATCTCAACACCAGCTTCACTCAATGACCAGCAAGCTAAAGTGCTGGACATCCTATGGCAAACAACTAGCAAGATAGGAACACAACCCCACGCATTAGCAAAGTGGCTGCCTAAAATCATAAGTCAACAGACACCAGACGTGGACCTGCCCACCAGAAAGACAAGATCCAGCCTCATCCACCAGAACACAGGCACTAGTCCCCTCCACCAGGAAGCCTTCACAAACCACTAAACCAACCTTAGCCACTGGGGACAGACACCAAACACAACGGGAACTACGAACCTGCAGCCTGCAAAAAGGAGACCCCAAACACAGTAAGATAAACAAAATGAGAAGACAGAAAAACACACAGCTGATGAAGGAGCAAGATAAAAACCCACCAGGCCTAACAAATGAAGAGGAAATAGGCAGTCTACCTGAAAAAGAATTCAGAATAATGATAGTAAAGATGATCCAAAATCTTGGAAACAGAATGGACAAAATTCAAGAAACATTTAACAAGGACCTAGAAGAACTAAAGATGAAACCAACAATGATGAACAACACAATAACTGAAATTAAAAATACTCTAGATGGGATCAATAGCAGAATAACTGAGGCAGAAGAACAGATAAGTGACCTGGAAGATAAAATAGTGGAAATAACTACTGCAGAGCAGAATATATGAGACTAGATATCAATTACAGGAAAAGATCTGTAAAAAATACAAACACATGGAGGCTAAACAATACACTACTTAATAACGAAGTGATCACTGAAGACATCAAAGAGGAAATCAAAAAATACCTAGAAACAAATGACACTGGAGACATGACAACCCAAAATCTATGGGATACAGCAAAAGCAGTTCTAAGAGGGAAGTTTATAGCAATACAATCCTACCTCAAGAAACAGGAAACATCTCGAATAAACCACCTAAACTTGCAACTAAATCAATTAGAGAGAGGAGAACATAAAACCCCCAAAGCTAGCAGAAGGAAAGAAATCATAAAAATCAGATCAGAAATAAATGAAAAAGAAATGAAGGAAATGAGAGCAAATATCAATAAAATTAAGAGCTGATTGTTTGAGAAGATAAACAAAATTGATAAACCATTAGTCAGACTCATCAAGAAAAAAAGGGAAAAGACTCAAATCAATAGAATTGGAAATGAAAAAGGAGAAGTAACAACTGACACTGCAGAAATACAAAAGATCATGAGAGATTACTACAAGCAACTCTATGCCAATAAAATGGACCATCTGGAAGAAATGGACAAATTCTTAGAAATGCACAACCTGCCAAGTCAGAATCAGGAAGAAATAGAAAATATGAACAGACCAATCACAAGCACTGAAATTGAAAATGTGATAAAAAATCTTCCAACAAACAAAATCCCAGGACCAAATGGCTTCACAGGCGAATTTTATCAAAAATTAGAGAAGAGCTAACACTTATCCTTCTCAAACTCTACCAAAATATAGCAGAGGGAGGAACACTCCCAAATTCATTCTACGAGGCCACCATCACCCTGATACCAAAACCAGACAAGGATGTCACAAAGAAAGGAAACTACA